>NC_081183.1:29309153-29381574 GCF_029867415.1 Vicia villosa | reverse complement strand
CTTTCAAAGTCATGACGGGCAATAGCAGAATCGTTGTTGACTGGATCCAGAGTGTATGTGAAGCTGCATGTTAGTTATGTGAGTGTGTGTGAAGAAAAACATAGCTATTTGAAAGCGAAGAAAGAAAGAAGTCAAAATAGGGGCTGATTTAGAACACAGCATCAAGCAAAGACTGATTCAAATACTGCGAGACTACGTCGAGATATTCGCCTGGTCCTATGAAGATATGTCAGGCCTTGACACGGACATTGTAGTTCATCGCCTGCCAATCAAAGAAGGTAGCACTCCAGTCAAACAGAAACTACGAAGGAGTAGGCCTGACATGTCAAAAAAGATCAAAGACGAGGTTGAAAAACAGTTCAATGCCGGATTCCTAAAAGTTGTAAGTTATCCTCCTTGGATAGCTAACATCGTGCTTGTACCTAAAAAAGACGGGAAAGTCAGAATGTGCGTGGACTACAGAGATCTGAACCGGGAAAGCCCCAAAGATGATTTCCCTTTACCACACATCGATGTACTGGTTGACAATACCGCACAATGCAAGGTATTCTCCTTTATGGACGGATTCTCAGGGTACAATCAAATCAAGATGGCACCCGAAGACATGGAAAAAACAACCTTCACAACACCCTGGGGAACCTTTTGTTACAAAGTAATGCCCTTTGGTCTGAAAAACGCAGGGAGCAACCTATCAACGTGCAATGGTAGCGCTATTTCATGATATGATTCATCAAGAAATAGAGGCGTATGTCGATGACATGATTGCAAAATCCAACACCGAGGAAGAACATCTGGGTCATTTACACAAGTTGTTTGACAGACTCAAGAAATACAAGTTGCGACTGAACCCAAATAAGTGTACCTTTGGAGTAAGATCCGGCAAACTCTTAGGTTTCATCGTCAGCAGCAAAGGTATTGAGGTTGATCCCGCCAAGGTTAAAGCCATTCAAGAAATGCCTATACCTCGTACCGAGAAACAAGTCAGAGGATTCTTGGGACGTCTAAATTACATCGCCCGATTTATTGCCCACATGACTACTACTTGTGTGCCGATCTTCAAACTGTTGAAGAAAGATCAAGTGGAAAGGTGGAATGACATATGCCAGTTAGCCTTTGACAAAATCAAAGAATATCTCCAAAAACCTCCAATCTTGTTGCCACCTGTGGAAGGCAGACCTCTGATAATGTACCTAACTGTGTTAGAAGACTCAATGAGGTGTGTACTAGGACAACATGACGAATCCGGCCGAAAGGAGCACGCAATCTACTATCTTAGCAAAAAGTTTGCCGATTGTGAAACAAGATACTCACTACTCGAAAAAACTTGTTGTGCCTTAGCTTGGGCGGCTCGCCGACTAAGACAATACATGCTAAATCACACCACTTTCCTAATCTCCAAGATGGATCCCATCAAATACGTGTTCGAAAAACCTGCTCTCTCTGGAAGAATAGCGAGATGGCAAATGATCTTAACAGAATACGACATTCAATACACTTCACAAAAAGCAATCAAAGGAAGTGTGGTAGCTGATCATCTGGCTCATCAAGTAGTGGATGATTATCAAGCATTGAACTTTGACTTCCCAGACGAAGACATTATGCTAGTCAATGACTACAAACAACCAGGACCAGAAGAAGGACCCGAGCCAGGATCCCGGTGGACTATGGTTTTTGACGGAGCTTCTAATGCACTTGGCAATGGCATCGGAGCTGTGATCATTTCCCCCGCAGGAGGTCATACACCATTCACTGCCAGGTTATGCTTCAATTGCACTAACAATATAGCCGAATACGAAGCATGTATTCTGGGTCTTAAAGCTGCAATCGATCTAAGAATCAAATTCCTGGAAGTCTACGGAGACTCGGCCTTGGTAATCTACCAAGTCAAAGGGGAATGGGACACGAAGCACCCGAATCTAATTCCTTACAAAGAATATGTGCTGAGTTTGATTCCTTACTTCAAAGAAATCACTTTCGAACACATTCCACGCGAGGAAAATCAACTAGCTGATGCTTTAGCTACCATGTCATCCATGTTCAAAGTCAGGTGGGACAACGAGGCGCCTATGATCACCATTTACAGGCAAGATGAACCATCCTATTGCAATGAGATCAATACCGAGGGAACAGAAGAAAAACCATGGTTCCATGAAGTAAAAAGATATCTCGAAGCTCAGGAGTACCCTGAAGGGGCATCCATTAACGACAGAAAGTTTCTAAGGAGATTTGCTGCCAAATTCTTTCTAAGCAATGGAACCCTATACAAACGCAACCATGACTCGACTTTACTTCGCTGTGTAAACAAGAAGGAAGCAGAATAGATCATGGAAGAAATACACAATGGTGCCTTCGGTACTCATTCCAGTGGACATACAATGGCTAAAAAGATCCTGAGAGCAGGTTATTACTGGTCTACCATGGAAACAGACTGCCATCATCACTCCCGAACATGTCACAAATGCCAGATATACGCTGACAAAGTACATGTACCTCCAGTTCCATTAAGCGTCCTGACGGCTCCTTGGCCTTTTGCAATATGGGGTATTGATATGATTGGAGAAATCAAACCTACTGCCTCCAACGGACATCGCTTTATCCTGGTCGCTATTGACTACTTCACAAAGTGGGTAGAAGCAGCTTCATTTGCTTCTGTTACCAAGAATGTCGTGGCCCGGTTCATCAAATACAATCTCATTTGTCGGTACGGCATCCCTGAACGGATTATCACGGACAATGGCACAAATCTAAACAACAGAATGATTACTGAACTTTGCACACAGTTCAAGATCAAACATCATAATTCTTCTCCATATCGACCAAAGATGAACGGCGCGGTGGAAGCTGCCAACAAGAACATCAAGAAAATCATACAAAAAATGACAGTAACCTACAAAGACTGGCATGAGATGTTACCTTTTGCTCTTCATGGTTATCGCACATCTGCGCGTACTTCAACAGGGGCAACTCCATTCTCCTTAGTCTATGGTATGGAGGCAGTTCTTCCAATTGAAATTCAGATTCCTTCCCTAAGGATTATGAAAGAAGCCAATCTAGACGAAGACGATTGGATTCAAACACGGTTGGACCAGATAAACTTGATTGATGAGAAAAGGCTCGCAGCTATTTGTCATGGTCAGCTATACCAAAAGCGTATGATCAAAGCCTTCAACAAAAAAGTCAAAAGTCAAGCATACCAAACTGGTGGCTTGGTTGTCAAACGCATCATCTTACCACAAGGTGATCCCAGAGGCAAATGGACTCCCACCTACGAGGGACCATTCATAATCAAGAAAATATTCTCCGGCGGAGCCATGTTGCTTACCACCATGGATGGCGAGGATTTCCCACACCCTGTGAATGCTGACATAGTCAAAAAGTACTTCGCTTAAAAAGAAAAAACAGCTCGCTAAGTTGAAAAACTGAAAGGGCAACTTAGGCAAAAAATGAGCGTCTCGGTGGATTGAAAACCCGAAAGGGCGGTCCAGGCAAAAATTAGAGACTAAACAAATACTATCCCGGTAGGCTGAAAACCTGAAAGGGCAGCCTAGGCAAAAGTTAGGGAATGAAGCATACAACTATGTTCCGTTCAGCTGCCTACTCACCATCAAGATTCAACACCTCAAAGACACCGATCAGTCCAATCACTTTCTTCCAACAAGTGAGGGATGAGATGCTCGAAGACAGATTGGCAATAGCAGAATTGAAACTTGACTGGATTGTTTTCACATAGCTATTTATCTTTATAAATATTTTCCAAAACTTTATGACAGTTTCCTACTTCTAGGATTGTTGTCTCCCTGTGCTAATCAGCCTATCATGGCTCTTTTTCAAAAATCAATGCAGCTTAGGCTCAAAAGTCACTATTTTCACTTTTTCTGTTTTGAATACGTAAACGTCCCAATGATAATTTTGAATGAACATGTGCATTTGAATATGATTGATGTTTACCAGGAAAAACAGGAATAGCATTCAGGAAATGTCCCAATTATCTGGACATCATTCCATCAGAAGAAAATCCCCAAGAGAAACACATTTCTCAGCAAATTCCTCAAAAAGATTTTCTCTTCAAAAGAAGTCTTATACCCCAGCAGGGTTGTTCCAGATTACTATCTTCAGAAGGTGTGATCCCCGCACCCGGACTTGGTCAGATAGTGCATCGGAGGATTATACATCTCCCTCATTCCCATTTGAAAGGGCATCAGAACTTCCAGCTACCTTTCATTCCCAAGTGATAGTCAAAGATCCTTCAACAGAGTACCGTGGTTCTCAAAGAATTTCCCCAGCCGAGGGTACTCAAACAAGACAAAAGATCATCGACAATCACAATATAGTCATATTCAGATGACTGACGGAAATTTATTTTCCCAAATAAAAGCTTGACATCACATTCATACATCATACGTCCTACATCATACATCATACATCATACATCATACATCATACATCATACATCATGCATCATGCGCATATTCATACACAACATCACATGCATATTTCTCCGGGAATATCTCACATTTACATGCATCATAAACATTGTATATCACTAACTTGATTTTTCAGGTAGACGGATATCTTCAACAAAGATGTTCTCAATCACATGCAGTGTTCACCTGAATTCCATGAACGGTTCTCTCAGATATAATCAAGCCGAAGATTCATTCTGATCACTTACCAACTCAAAAACAGACATTGCAGATCAAAGTCGATACCTCAGACGGTTCTAGAACGATCTAGCATCACAGATCAAAGTCGATACCTCAGACGGTTCCAGAACGATCTAGCATCACAGATCTAAAGTTGATACCTCAGACGGTTCAAGAACGATCTAACATCAAAGATCTAAAGCTGATACCTCAGATGGTTCCACAATGATCAAAATCTAAAGCGGAAAAACTTTGGACAAGTTCCGTAGAAATCATCCTCCTAGACTTAAAGCGGTAACCTTGGACGGTTCCGAAACAATCAACACAAAGACTTTCAAATCCTTCATCAAGATATAATCAATGGATTCATTCTGATGAACAAACCATCAACACATTTACCAGGTGGCATCTGAAAGCCCATCTCAGGTAATGTTTCAATCTGCCAACAACGTTTCGCAGACGACATTCAAATGCAACTTCCAACATCTCTTCTGATCAAGGTAAGTGCAAATTTTCAGGGCATCTAAATATTCAATCATCTTCTACCTTCAGATTTCAGAAAATCTCTTCAGGTTTAAGAAGATTAAATAGGGGCAACTGTTATACCCCAAAATTTGCCCGCATCTTTTTTCAAGAAAACTCCAATCTGGAAATTAAGAGTCTCATATAATCATGGATTTTTATTTCAACAAATATCCTGACATATGAAATACTTAGTTTTTAGAATTTTTCTTATACAGTAATTTGGCTTGCAGTTGAATTTATTCTTACGCAAACGCCAAATACTGTTTATTACTTCACACATGCTATTTATTTATTTATAGATAAATAGTACTGACACAATTGGTACAGAGTTAAATCTTTTTGCAGGCGCAGAATCAGGAAACTCAGACTGTACTGTCAATTGACAGCCAAACTGCTGGCAATACAAGTCTCAGTGTTTTGTACCATCAATCAAATCAATCTTTCACAATTCAAAATTCCAAGATTTTTGTTCTAGAAGTCTTCTGAATATCACGCGATTAGCAGAGACTCAACACTGCACAAAAATCAGGTACGCTTAACTGTCTCCTACACAAACAGTCCCTGACTAGGGTTTTCTTGTTTTTACAGGAGAAACAAGCTTTTGAGACCTCAAATGGATTTCATGCACATCCATATATCTCAAAGTACCATCATACAAATTTTCAAACTTCAATTCACTCAGACGCACCGTCAGCAGCTCAAACAGTCAACAGACGACCCGTTTGACCAAAAAAGTCAACAGACAGTCAAAAATGAAATTTTTTGTCAAAGTCCATATTTTGTCAAAGGATTCATCATTTGATCATTGGATGATCATAATTCATCAAGGAAAGATCAAAAATCAACAAAACCCTAAGATTCAAAATTAGGGTTTTTGCCTGAAAAGTCAACTCAACTTTGACTGGTCATAACTCTCTCATCCTTCATCCAAAAAATTCAAACCAAAGCTCATTTTGAAGGAAATTCAATTATCTTTCAAATGCAATTGATCCCATGGTCATTTCATTCACCATTTGAAAAATATGACCAAAGACATTACAGGTCATTTTCAAAGTCAACACAAAGACACTTTTTTCAAAAGGACACACAAGGAGCATCAAAAATCATTTTGACATGAGACCAAAGACATTGGTTAGAGGACTCTTTGAGGTTTCCAAAAAGTGCAAGATCTACTTCATATGACAAAAATTGAGGGATTTACACCTTGTTGAAGTTGGCTAAATTTTGGGAAAATGCATGAAATCAACGTTGCTCAAAAATGTATTTTTTCCAAATGGGGCCAAGTTTTCATGATTCAAACATCATTTCCATAATATTATGGGCCTCCCACGACCAAGACAAGGCCCATACCATTTTTATCCATTTTTGGCATAATTTTATCTTATTTTAAGATTAAATTAAAAGGAAAAATGAATGGATAATGGTTAGCTTACAATCTAAGCATGACTCACCCAAGGAATCTCTGATTTTCTGCAGAGAATTGAAGAGCAAGGCAAGAGCATTGAAGAGAAGAAGACTTGGTCAACAATTCAAAGGTTTTTAATATAAAAAATCAAGAATTCCACAAAGGCTACTAAAGGCTTCTTAGCTTCAATTCTAAGCACTTCAATGCCTATATATAGGCTACAATACTTCAGCAATGAAGGGGGAACGAATTCAGAATCAAACTCTTGCTTGTAATACATTTGTAACCTCTTAAAATATTCAAAGAATTTTGAAATTCGAATTCTAAGTTTAAGTTAGTTTCAATACAAAATAAACACTCAAACACGTTCCTTGAACTTCACTGAACCTATCCAGATCATTTGCAAGCTTTGAAACTCATTGAATCAAACACTACAGGTCACGATTTGTCCAAACTAAAACTGACTTGTATCTCATAACACAAGCATATCTAGCACGATGTAGACATATATTTGAACTTGGTGTGGTGTGTAGATCATTTCTGGAACTTTAATTGAGTTTTAGACGCTTACACACGAAGTTACCATTCTAGGGTTCATAATCTCAAAATTAGGGCTTTCTGAAATAGGCAAAATTAGAGGATCTAAGTGGTACCATTGAGTTCGTATGGATCAGACGAGTTGAATGGATAGGTCGCGCCAAATTTATTTTTACGTTTGACCCTATTCGCTATTTTGCAGGTTTAAGCATCATGTATTATAGCGCTTTTTTACAAAAGCGCTGTTATAAGTGTTGTCTGGAGGTTGAAGACGAAGACGTGTCTCCCCCCCCATTGGTTCAGACGCGCGCGTGTTTTTTTTTGAATTTGTCTCTGATTCTGTGCTTTGCAGGTGTAACTTTTACTACTGCCTCAATGTCTGGACCATCTGATCTCATTTAATGAACCATCCAACGCCTCAGAATGAATCCTCATACCATGGACTCTCAGATTAATCACACATGATCATGTATCCTTTTATTTTCTATTTTATTTTAATTTTATTTGCAAAATTAATTAAAAATAGTTTTAAAAATCCAAAAAATACACAAAAAATATTTTTAGACTTCTAAAATAATATATTATTTTCTGAAATAAAAATATTTTATTTTTCTTCAAAATTTCAATATTTTGCATAATTAATTAGTATATATTTATATATTTGCTTTTTAATTATTCTAACCAATCAAAAAATCATAAAAAAAATTGTTCTTTATATAAAATATTGTTTATATATTATAAACTAATTTTGTACATATTTTGAATAATTTTCTCTCTAAGTTTTAATTATTTGAATAATTATTTGCATAATTATGTTTTAATTAGCTTAATCAATTTCAAATCAATTTCAAAAATTCCAAAAAAATTAGTTTTGTTTTAAAATTAATTGACAAATATTTTGTACATATTTTAAACTTAATTTCTAGGTTTATATCTATTTTCATCTTTTTTCTTCATTTTAATTTAATTAATCATGCATTAATTATAATTAAAATCAATCATAAAAAAATCCAAAAACATGCCTTTTATTTTTCTTGCAATTTAAATTCCTAGATAAATGTATAGGATGTCAAATTCATGTAAATAGGCTAGTTTACATTTCCTGCACAATCGATGTAATAGCGTAGATTTACTTTCCGCACTTTACATTTCCGCATTTTAATTTCCAGCAAATATAAACTGCGTCTATGTCAAAGATAAAATTGAACCGTTAGATCACTAACTTCAAAGATAAAATATCTGAATCCAATCACAATCACATTTGCACCTCTTAAGGTAATCCCTTCTCATTCTTTTCAAAATCAAAGTCAAAATTCTACTGTTTCGAGTACAAAATCGAACCTTTTGTTTGTATCCGGTGAAAGGATAGATTTTTAAAGGAAATAGGATAAAGACCTTATAACTCAGGGTAGACCTCCTAGTTTGCTTGCTCAAATCAAAACAAACAAAATTCTCATACACTGTTGTTTTTCAAAACTTTCCAAAAAGACAATATTTTGTATACATCCAAACACGGATCATTACAAAGTTAACGTTCTTTTCAAAACATCTTTCGAAAGATAAACAAGCATTTTGTATACATCCGCACAAGGATCATTACAAATTCAATTTACAAAAGTATTTGAAACCACATATGAGCAATCTAAAGCAATTGAAAAGTGATCGAAAAACAAGTGAGCTAAGCAAACTTAAGAGCCCATGGATAACCATGGATACAAAGGGTGCTAACACCTTCCCTTTGTATAACCTACCCTCTTACCCAGAATTTCTTAAAGGTCTTGATGGATAGAAAAACACTTAGAAAGGGGGGGATTGAATAAGTGTGACTTTAAATCTTGGACGATAAAAATAAATTGCACAATTATTTTTATCCTGGTTCGCTGTTAACGAAGCTACTCCAGTCCACCCCCGCAGAGATGATTTACCTCAACCTGAGGATTTAATCCACTAATCGCACGGATTACAATGGTTTTCCACTTAGTCCGCAACTAAGTCTTCCAGAGTCTTCTGATCACACACTGATCACTCCAGGAACAACTGCTTAGATACCCTCTAAGACTTTTCTAGAGTCTACTGATCAACACGATCACTCTAGGCTTAGTTCACTCCTAAGACTTCCCTAGAGTATTCTGATCAACACGATCACTCTAGTTACAAACTGCTCAGCCAACTGCTAAGACTTCCTAGAGTATACTGATCACACGATCACTCTAGTTCCTTACAACTTAATGTAATCTATTCAAGAGTTTACAAATGCTTCTTAAAAGCGATAATCACAACTGTGATATTTCTCTTAACGTTTAAGCTTAATCTCACTAAAATATTACAACAGCAATGTAGTGAGTTGAGTTGATGAAGATTCTGAGTTTAGATTTGAACAGCGTTTCAGCAAGTTTGATATAAGTTGTTTTGGTGCAGAATCGTTAACCTTGCTTCTCATCAGAACTTCATATTTATAGGCGTTGAGAAGATGACCGTTGAATGCATTTAATGCTTTGCGTGTTCCGTACAGCATTGCACTTAATGTTATACGCTTTTGTCAACTACCTCGAGCCTTGTTCACGCTGTGTCTACTGACGTAGCCTTTAGTAGCTTTTAACGTTCCTTTTGTCAGTCAGCGTAGTCTGCCACCTGTACTTCCTTCTGATCTGATGTTTGTGAATACGACGTTTGAATATCATCAGAGTCAAAACAGCTTGGTGCATAGCATCTTCTAATCTTCTGACCTTGAAGTGCTTCTGAGCGTGATACCATCTTCTGATCTTCAGTGCTTCTGATCTCATGTTCTTCTGATGCTTCCATAGACCCATGTTCTGATTCTGCTTCAACCATCTTCTGATGTCTTGCCAGACCATGTTCTGATGTTGCATGCTGAACCATTTGAGATACAACTTCTGAGCGCTGAATTATGCGTACTCTTTATATATATTTCCTGAAAGGGAAATTGCATTGGATTAGAGTACCATATTATCTTAAGCAAAATTCATATTATTGTTATCATCAAAACTAAGATAATTGATAAGAACAAATCTTGTTCTAACAATCTCCCCCTTTTTGATGATGACAAAAACATATATAAATGATATGAATTTGCGATCAGAAAGAGTAGACGGCAAAAGACAAATTACACAGCTATAGCATAAGCATATGAATATGTCTCCCCCTGAGATTAACAATCTCCCCCTGAGATAAATAATCTCCCCCTGAAATAAATACTCGAAGAACTTTGATAAAAGACTTCCCTGATTATTTCGGTAGAGACGATCATATAAGCTTCTGCCTTCAGAGAATTCATAGCTTCTGACTTCTGCTTCCATTGGACAGCTTCAGAACTTGAATTTCTTTAGATCCTTAGAACACTCACAGCTTCTGATTCCTGCTTCCATCGTGGACAGCTTCAGAACTTGAATTTCTTTGATCTTCAGAACATTCACAGCTTCTGACTTCTGCTTCCATTCAGGAAAGCTTCAGAACTTGAATTTTCTGGATCTTTTAGAACATTCACATCTTCTGATTTCTGCTTCCCTCGGATAGCTTCAGAACTTTGAATGTCTACCAACATCACTTCATGCTAGATTTGTATCAGAACATTGTTGAATGTACCAGAGCATCATCAGAGCATCTCTACATCCTGAAATGTTACAGAACAAAAAACTAAACGACAAAAGTCAGCATGAACGAGTTAGAACATAAAATGTATGTTTGAACACATTATATGTATCAGAGCCATATAGTCTGAAATAATGTATCAGAGCAAATAATGTATCAGAGCCATAACATTATATGTATCAGAGCAAATAGAATTTTGTCAGAACAGGATAGACAATGATATTCAAATTCTATTATCAGTGCTTCTGATTCATTCTTCTTTCTTGCTTCTGATCTCTGAAGCTTGACAGCACTCAGCTTGCTTCAGTTTCCATGGTTTTGCTTCTAGTGTTTGCTTCTGAAGATTCACTTCACTTCTGTGTACCTGCAAAACACTTAAACCATGTAGAACTTGCAGTTCTTGTTAGTGAATGTGTGGGAGCCTTTACCCAGCAACTGATAGATTAATCAAATCAATTATCATTTATCTTCTCCCCCTTTTTGTCATAACATCAAAAAGAATATTTAAAAAAATTCAGATGCATAAAACGACAAATAGAATCACTGGAATCTAAATCAAAGAAACTTTTTCATTGATAATCAAAAAAGGTTTACAAGACAGGAATGCAGGAAAACAGATGCAACAAGGAAAGGAAACTACAAAGACCAAATCCTAAGATCCTAGCCTACGCAAAATCCGCGCCAGAACATCACGAATCCCGTCAGTGCTTGTAGCTTGCCTTGTCATGAAGGAACGAAACTCAGCATTGGCTGCTTCTTGCGCGTCCAAACGAGAAGCCAACATAGCTTGATTCTGATGAAGAGTTTCCAAGGTCTCCATCAGAGCTGAGGTTTCACCAGAAGAAGAGGCACCAGTATTTCTGCCCAGAGGGACATCAATCTCAGCAGGGTGATCTTCTGGAAGATCTTCAGCTTGTGCATCTCCCATTTCCTCATCTGAGTCTGACTCAGAAGGAGCCTTGGCATATTCTGGTTCAGGCAGCTCAGAAGTTCCATCTTCCAATGCTTGAAGAATAGCTGCTAGGTTTGTTGGAGGAGTAGGACTAGCAACTTCAGCACGATAAACCACTACTGGAAAGACCATAAGAGGTGCTTTTTCAGAAGGGTTCATTCTGAACCAGTTGAACAGCCACTGAAAGTCTCCAGTCAGCACAGGAAACCAGAGCACAGAAGACCGGGGTTTCCACACCACGATATCTCTGCAGAGATTTTCTTCTTCCAACTCATCTGCAGGTATCTTCTCTTCAAGAACGCTTCTGTTCCTGATGAGACAGTGGTGGCTGCTCTCACCAACTTCCAACCGGAGACCACGAACACCAGGAGCTTCAGACATAATCCTTCTCTGAGTGTCTGTAGCCTTATCCAGAAAATCCTGACGAAAGGTATTCCAGAGGTTGTTTGTAGCATACTCATCCAGATGATTAAGGTGAGCAGCACCTAGAATCTCCAACCAACCATTTACATCAGCATGTAAAAGCTCCAGATATGTTTGAGTGGTAGGGGTTGGAGGGTTGACAGTGAACCTTGAGTCGGGAAGAACAACACTATAGGGATTAGGTGTTCTGGTGGGAAAAGGGTATGAGAGGGATGAAGAAATATCTGATGGAGGGGTTAAAGGAGAGGAGATATCAGATGGTGAAGAAGGTGGTTCCGAGAGCATGAATGAGGAGGAAGAGGTGGTGGAGGTCTTTGAAGAGGGAGGTGATTGACGGGAACCGTCAAGGGGTTGATACACTTTGAGAGGGTCATAGGAGATCCTAACTCTTTTAGGTTTGGTTTCTGGTTCAGCAGATGCCTTTCTCTTTTGTTTCCTATCATTGTCTTGATTCCCAGAGCTTGACGATGGATTCATGATGAATTTTCAGATATTGGAAACTGCTAGGGTTTATGATATGAAAAGAGAGAGATGAAAAAGAAACCGAATGCAGAGAGAGAGAGAAATATGAGAGGGAAAAGAAACGTTTGAAGAGTAATAAAAAAAAAACTGAAAGAGAGTAAATGATGAAAAGCATTTAATGTTACGTGACATGAGGAGAGATAATAATGACAAAAGACGTGATTTGCACAGTTACCTAAGTAGACGTCCCCTCAACTGCACGCACGCTTGTCCAGGAATAGTGAACACGTGTTTACCATCTGGATAGCCAGTTACAGCTGTTTTGCTTTTAGAGAGATTCTGAATCAACTTAGACACTGAAACGTTAGTAATAACTGAATCACAGTTTCTAATTGATTTCTATCAGAACTTCTTAAAAAAATTTCATATCAAAGGATACTCATACGTAAGAATTTCTCATCTTCTCATTCTGAGCTTGTTTCTGAAGACCCATTTTGTACCAATTATATTGAATCCATCTGGTCTAGGAACAAGATCCCAAACATCATCCCTTGTAAACTGATTCAGTTCTTCTTGCATAGCAATTATCCAGTCTGGATCTTCTAGAGCATGATCAACAGAAGTTGGCTCGATCAAGGATACAAGACCTAATTGACAGACTGCATTGTTCTTAAGGAATGCTCTTGTTCTGATTGGATCATCCTTCTTTCCAAGAATGACATCTTCTGAATGACCAGAGATGAGTCTGGATGATCTTCTGACAGATGGTTCTTCAGAAATACTTAGATCCTCCAGAGAAGCTGATACTTGATCTTCTGGTTCTTTGCTTCTGAGGAGCTCTGCTTCTGATGCGTTGCTTCTTGGCTCAACAACTTCTGATATATCAATATCACAATCTGCAAAATTATCAGACTGCTTTGGTTTTTCAGAACCAAGCTTATCATCAAACCTGATATTGATTGATTCTTCTACAACCAATGTTTCAGTATTGTATACTCTGTAGCCTTTTGAGCGTTCAGAATATCCAAGAAGGAAACACTTTTGAGCTTTGGAATCAAACTTACCAAGATGATCTTTAGTGTTCAGAATAAAGCATACACATCCAAAAGGATGGAAATATGAAATGTTGGGCTTTCTATTCTTCCACAATTCATAAGGAGTCTTATTTAGAATAGGTCTGATAGAGATTCTATTCTGAATATAGCATGCAGTGTTTATTGCTTCTGCCCAGAAATGCTTAGCCATATTGGTTTCATTGATCATGGTTCTGGCCATTTCTTGCAGAGTCCTATTCTTTCGCTCTACAACTCCATTTTGTTGTGGAGTTCTAGGACAAGAGAAATCATGGGCAATACCATTTTCTTTGAAGAATTCTTCAAAGGATCTATTCTCAAATTCACCACCATGATCACTTCTGACCTTTATGATTTTACACTCTTTTTCAGATTGAATCTGAATGCAGAAATCAAAGAACACTGAATGAGTCTCATCCTTGTGTTTTAAGAATTTTACCCAAGTCCAGCGGCTATAATCATCTACGATGACTAATCCATATTTCTTTCCTCTGACAGATGCTGTTTTGACTGGTCCAAACAGATCAATGTGCAAGAGTTCTAATGGCCTTGAGGTAGAAACAACATTCTTAGACTTGAATGCAGGTTTGGAGAACTTGCCCTTCTGACATGCTTCACAAAGAGCATCTGATTTGAATTTCAGATTAGGGAGTCCTCTGACCAGATTCAGTTTGTTAATCTGAGAAATCTTTCTCAAACTAGCATGACCTAATCTTCTGTGCCAGACCCACTGCTCTTCAGAAACAGACATAAGACAGGTCACCTTCTGACTCATAAGATCTTGCAGATCTGTCTTATAAATGTTGTTCTTCCTCTTGCCTGTAAATAGGATTGAGCCATCCTTCTGATTTACAGCCTTGCAAGACTTTTGATTAAAGATTATATCATAACCATTGTCACTCAATTGACTGATAGATAAGAGGTTATGAGTTAATCCTTCTACAAGAAGTACATTAGAAATGGAAGGAGAGTTACCAGACTTTATAGTTCCAGAGCCAATTATCTTGCCCTTCTGATCTCCTCCAAACTTGACTTCTCCTCCAGACTTAAGCACCAGGTCTTGGAACATAGACCTTCTTCCTGTCATGTGTCGTGAGCATCCAGAGTCCAGGTACCATGACATGTTGTGCTTTGTCCTTCTTGCAGCCAAGGATATCTGCAATAGGAATAATCTTATCCTTAGGTACCCACATTTTCTTGGGTCCTTTCTTGTTAGATTTTCTCAAGTTCTGATTGAACTTGGGTTTAACATTATAAGCAATAGGAGGAACAGCATGATAATTTTTAATGTGAGTTTCATGATATTTCCTAGGTTGTGTCACATGCTTCTTGGTGTGTGTTATGTGAAAACTTTGAGCATGTGAAGTGTGCCTAATATCATGAGAGTGGCCATACTTGAACTGATCATACAATGGCTTGTATGTAATTTTCATTTCATCAACAGGTTCAAGTTTGTATGGGGTTTCACCCTCAAAACCAATGCCAACTCTTTTGTTTCCAGATATGGCATATATCATAGAAGCTAGCTGACTTCTGCCAATACTTCTAGATAAGAACTTCCTGAAACTTAAATCATATTCTTTCAGAATATGGTTTAGACTAGGAGTGGATTTTTCTGAATCAGAAGGAGATCCAACATCATTGGATAATTTTAAAAGTTTATCTTTCAATTCAGAATTCTCCAACTCAAGCTTCTTTGTTTCAAATTCAAATTGCTTTTTCAGCTTTTTGTATTTGAGACTAATCTGAGACTTGAGTTCCAGAAGTTCAGTTAGACCGGAAACTAACTCATCTCTAGTAAGTTCAGAAAATACCTCTTCAGAATCTGATTCTGATGTAGATTCTGATCCGTCATCTTCTGTCGCCATCAGCGCACAGTTAGCCTGCTCATCTTCTGAATCATCTTCTGACTCATCCCAGGTTGCCATAAGACTTTTCTTCTTATGAAACTTTTTCTTGGGACTTTCCTTCTGAAGATTTGGACATTCATTCTTGTAGTGTCCAGGCTCATTGCATTCATAGCACATGACCTTCTTCTTGTCAAATCTTCTTTCATCAGAAGATTCTCCACGTTCAAATTTCCTTGAACTTCTGAAGCCTCTGAACTTCCTTTGCTTGGTCTTCCAGAGTTGATTTAGCCTTCTGGAGATCAGGGACAGTTCATCTTCTTCTTCAGATTCTGATTCTTCAGGATCTTCTTCTCTGGCCTGAAAAGCGTTAGTGCATTTCTTGATATTTGATTTTAATGCAATAGACTTACCTTTCTTTTGAGGCTCATTTGCGTCCAGCTCTATTTCATGACTTCTCAAGGCGCTGATAAGCTCTTCCAGAGAAACTTCATTCAGATTCTTTGCAATCTTGAATGCAGTCACCATAGGACCCCATCTTCTGGGTAAGCTTCTGATGATCTTCTTTACGTGATCAGCCTTGGTGTATCCCTTGTCAAGAACTCTCAATCCAGCAGTAAGAGTTTGAAATCTTGAAAACATCTTTTCAATGTCTTCATCATCCTCCATCTTGAAGGCTTCATACTTTTGGATTAAGGCTAGAGCTTTAGTCTCCTTGACTTGAGCATTTCCTTCATGAGTCATTTTCAAGGACTCATATATGTCATAGGCCGTTTCCCTGTTAGATATCTTCTCATACTCAGCATGAGAGATAGCATTCAGCAAAACAGTTCTACATTTATGATGATTCCTGAAAAGCTTCTTTTGATCATCATTCATTTCTTGCCTTGACAGCTTCACGCCACTGGCATTTACTGGATGTTTGTAACCATCCATTAGAAGATCCCATAGATCACCATCTAGACCCAGAAAGTAACTTTCCAGTTTATCTTTCCAGTATTCAAAGTTTTCACCATCAAATACCGGCGGTCTAGTATAACCATTGTTACCGTTGTATTGCTCAGCAGAGCCAGATGTAGATGCAGGTGTAGATGTAGACTTTTCACTTTCATCAACCATCTTTTAAATGAAGCGTTTTTCTCTTCCTGAATCTTTTCTAAACACGGTTAAGTGCTTGCACCTTAGAACCGGCGCTCTGATGCCAATTGATGGATAGAAAAACACTTAGAAAGGGGGGGATTGAATAAGTGTGACTTTAAATCTTGGACGATAAAAATAAATTGCACAATTATTTTTATCCTGGTTCGCTGTTAACGAAGCTACTCCAGTCCACCCCCGCAGAGATGATTTACCTCAACCTGAGGATTTAATCCACTAATCGCACGGATTACAATGGTTTTCCACTTAGTCCGCAACTAAGTCTTCCAGAGTCTTCTGATCACACACTGATCACTCCAGGAACAACTGCTTAGATACCCTCTAAGACTTTTCTAGAGTCTACTGATCAACACGATCACTCTAGGCTTAGTTCACTCCTAAGACTTCCCTAGAGTATTCTGATCAACACGATCACTCTAGTTACAAACTGCTCAGCCAACTGCTAAGACTTCCTAGAGTATACTGATCACACGATCACTCTAGTTCCTTACAACTTAATGTAATCTATTCAAGAGTTTACAAATGCTTCTTAAAAGCGATAATCACAACTGTGATATTTCTCTTAACGTTTAAGCTTAATCTCACTAAAATATTACAACAGCAATGTAGTGAGTTGAGTTGATGAAGATTCTGAGTTTAGATTTGAACAGCGTTTCAGCAAGTTTGATATAAGTTGTTTTGGTGCAGAATCGTTAACCTTGCTTCTCATCAGAACTTCATATTTATAGGCGTTGAGAAGATGACCGTTGAATGCATTTAATGCTTTGCGTGTTCCGTACAGCATTGCACTTAATGTTATACGCTTTTGTCAACTACCTCGAGCCTTGTTCACGCTGTGTCTACTGACGTAGCCTTTAGTAGCTTTTAACGTTCCTTTTGTCAGTCAGCGTAGTCTGCCACCTGTACTTCCTTCTGATCTGATGTTTGTGAATACGACGTTTGAATATCATCAGAGTCAAAACAGCTTGGTGCATAGCATCTTCTGATCTTCTGACCTTGAAGTGCTTCTGAGCGTGATACCATCTTCTGATCTTCAGTGCTTCTGATCTCATGTTCTTCTGATGCTTCCATAGACCCATGTTCTGATTCTGCTTCAACCATATTCTGATGTCTTGCCAGACCATGTTCTGATGTTGCATGCTGAACCATTTGAGATACAACTTCTGAGCGCTGAATTATGCGTACTCTTTATATATATTTCCTGAAAGGGAAATTGCATTGGATTAGAGTACCATATTATCTTAAGCAAAATTCATATTATTGTTATCATCAAAACTAAGATAATTGATAAGAACAAATCTTGTTCTAACAGGTCTTTTTTCTGTTTCTTTTATAAACCTTTCCTTAATTGGATAAAATAAAAGGTCGGCGGCGACTCTGTGAATTTTCAAAAATGCGAAAGCATAAGCGATAAAAAAGAGTCAGTTCACGTATCTCTCCCGCTCAGAGGTATGGCCCGAAAAAAACGGAGGTCCAGAAGAGCGCAAAGATTGATTGAAGAATGCAAAGAAATGGAGAAATAAATAGAGGGAATGTGGGGAAGGAAACGTTCTAGGGAAGGGAAACGTTTGACGGATATAAAAACGAAAAAGAAAATAAAAGAAATGATGAATGGCATTTAATGTTACGTGACAAGAGGAGAGAGAAACTATGACAAATGAAGTGATAGAACAGTTACCTAGGAAAGGCGCCTCCTCAACTGCACGCATGTTTGTCCAAATAGGGTAGACACGTGTTACCATCTGGAAAGCTAGATACAGCTGTATTTACTTTAAAAGATATTCTGAATCAACTTAGACAATGAAACGTTAGTAATAAACGAGTCACTACTTCTAATTGATTTAAGATCAGAACTTCTTATAAAACGTTAATCCAATCTCATTTCAGAAGATAGCCATACATAAGATTTTCTCATCTTCTCATTCTGGGCATAAATCCATACTGATATTCTTCAGAATGAACTTAAACCTATCTTCAGCCAGGGGTTTTGTAAAGATATCAGCCCACTGATGGTCTGTATCCACAAAGTTTAAAGATAAGACACCCTTCTGAACATATGTTGAAAAGTATATTTTCGGCAAATATTTTTATATCGTATCCACAGAGATTGGGTGATATTACCGCCGTTCTATAGTTGTGATCATTTTAAGTTGATAAGAAAAAATGAGTTTGGTTTGTGTTTGGAATTTATCTTGAATTTTAGAAACAAACTAAGATAGTAAAATAAGATTTTCTCAAATAAAAATGCTTTGCCAAGATTAGTGTTCACTATTCCAAACTCATGCATTCCCTCAAACCATGTATATGAATTCTCATCTCATGAATACAATCTAGTATTGCCTCAATAAGACTTATGTCTAAGTAATATTGTAACAATTGTTAAATAACACTTTAGGCAATTTCTTCACCTAAACATAAATCTAACCATCATTATTTAGCAATACACATGGTAAACAATTCATAAGTTTATTTCTACAACTCATGCATTGTTTGAATAAATCTCTAAAACAACATTTATATTATCTTTTTCAACAATAATATAAATCAAAGATAAGAGTTCAAAACAAGAGATTCATACTATATTCATTCAATGAGAGATTCACATACATGAAGGTTTAAGAGAGATACATAGAGTTATGAAGAATAGCTACCTCTAATCTTGACAAAGAAATAGGGTTTAGTTCCTCATCACCATGGTTGCAAGCTCACAAAGATGATAAATTTCGTTTTTGGCTTTTGCTCTCTTTTCTCTCTGTATTCTTTCTTGCAAAACTGAATAATAAATTAAAACCTAAGTTTTGAGATATTAATCTCTTACACCAAGTTTATCTTTCCAATAAGACAAAAAGAAATGATTGCTAGACTCTTTTTTTAGCCTCCCTAAGTGACCAATAGAAATGAATAGCCCCAAAAAGTGCTCTTTTGTTGTCTACCACGCCACCACTTCACATGCCTCCATAAAAGTCAGACTCTTCACTTAACACGCTGGCAGGATTCGCTCAGTTCGCGGCGCCAACAGGAGGACGCGGCGCCAACTGAGCTGACTTGGACATCTCTGATTTTTACTCAGTTCGCGGCGCCAACTAGAGGACGCGGCGCGAACTGGCTTGATGATGACTTCTTCCTTGTTTACTTGGCAGCTCCCTTGTGTTCTCTCCGCTCGTATCCTCTTTGATCACTTCATGATGTAACATTCTGCAAAACTAGAGAAGAAAGTAAAATATCTACTCAAATCACATAATAACGAGACTAACTTCAATTTCTTGCACTTTGTGTGAGTAAAGCGCGTGATTTGCAAATAAAAGTTATTAAAGGGACCAATAAAAAGATATGAATTACACTACAATTTGGTCCCTAACAACTCTCCCCAACTTGCCATTTTGTTTGTCCCAAAACAAAAATTCTCAACAAAGAACACAAAGGAAGGCAAGAAAATGATTCACAAAATTTCAAGCAATTGGGTGGTTCAAAAGCATAAGGCTCATTTGTGGTACACCTACCTCAATACTAGAGCAAGGCAATAATGATCAATGGTTGTGCGCAAAAAATACATATCAAAAAGTTCCAAAAGGTACATGTCAAGTTTGAATCATTCCTACACACAATTTGAGTAATATGAGATTATGAAGGGTCCTTTCACTCACCCGAACAAATAAATCAACAACACCTAAATTATGCATTCATCAAGACAAAACACCAATTATGTGAACAAAATGAGAATCAAAGGTCTTTCATGGGTTGTAGTGGGGCTTGGTTTACAAGGAAGGGATAAAATCGAAGGAAATCTAACAAAAGTTCCTAAGGGAGCATTTCTCCAAATTCACTCAATAAATTTCCTTAAACCCAATTTTCTTTTCTTCACATTCCACAACCGGGGGGCTTTTTCTTACTTGACACTTATAAGTGTTGAGTCTTTTCTATTTCTTTGGCTCAAATTTTTTCACAAATATGCACTTGTCCTATTTCAACAAGAGATATTAATTTTCTTTTATTGACCAATTCTTTATTATTCACAACACTAATGGTTCTCCCCAACTTTTTCTTTTCCTACCAAATTGATAACAAAAATGCTCCCAAAGGAAAATAAATTGCAACCAAAATGGTTAAGGGTTTACACACACAAAAGAGTAGGATTCATTAATTCAACAATTAAGCAATAATGACTTGAAATGAATCCTAAAAAGCTCAAAGGGGGAAAACAAGGGATGCTCCTCACAAGGTTGATTGATTTGCTATTTTTGGCCAAGTGGTTTCTCTCCTTTCAACAATGCCTTATCATTTTCTCAAATGTTCACAACAAGGATCAATGCATGATTAAACATAATAAAAATGTGTCAAAATAATGTTCGGTCTCCCGCATTTGGTGTACATTGGAAGGCTACCTCACACATGGTTAAGTTCTAAATGATTCAAAAAGACATGTAATTCTAAGAACTTATGCTATAAACTTTTGCACAAACCATCAAATAATTATTGCAAAGTCTAGTAAGTGGTAAAAGTGTACCTTGAATTTGCCGCATACCATTCTTATCATTACCACCCTACTTGCTCACTTGGATCCTCCTTCACATGCCCCTTTGTTTCTTCATTCGCATGAAAAATCACAAACAAACAAAATTTCTTTTAGCAAGCACGGCAACAAAGTTATTGCAACATCAATCACAATTCATCATCCACACAAAAGCAAAATTGAAATAAGTCTTCAAAAGTCAACAACTTAAAAAGTACACAAACCAAATTTTTAACAAAAAGTACTTAAATGGAAATGCTAGAATTTTAAAATTGCTGAAATTAAAATCCTAAACTACAACTATCAAACTTCATCTTCAAGCATCTTCATCATCACCACCTCCGACCGGTCCGAGGGTGTCTTCCATCTCGGTGTCCACATTCGCGGTTCCACTTCCGCTCGCATGACTGCTGCCTCCCCCCATAAAAGCTGGCCTGCCCTCAGGCCAATTAGCATATGCCACATAATCCGCCTGGGAAGGGAAGGTGCGAGCCTCCGGTGCCAAAAAAGTGTTTTGAAATTGTTGTTGCATGGCATCGAAAAGAAAGGTTTGAGACCTCCTTGAAGCCTCAAAATTCTCGCAGCAGTAAGAAGCGAACTCCATTTGATTGAAAACAGGCGCACGGCGTGCACGCTGCCTGGAGGTGGAGGTTCCTGCTCTCTCGGCCCTGTTTGTTGCCCCCTCACAAAACCTGCTCACAAAATAATCGTTAATCACAGAGGTAATAGTAAAATGCACTTCCTGGGGAATTGGTACATTTGCTTTCCTGCACAACCCCATGATCAACCCTGGATAAATGAGATTCCCGGCCTTTCCACCAAATTTTGTCCCACTTGTTGCCACTTTTCGCAACTCATTGGCTATGATGGATGCGATGTCGACTGATTGTCCGTCCATAATGAATGACATCAAGCATGCCACTTCAATGGGAATGGTGGTGGTGTGAGATCGGGGCCTGAAATTGTTTAACATTAGGACAAGGAGAGCTCGAGCCTCCAAAGTGAAATCTTCCCTTCTCCAATTTTTTGCATGTCCCTGCTCATTGAGCACATAAGTTCTGCCCTCTTGACACAACTTGCTGCTCACCCAATCATAATCCCAATCGGCGGCATCATTCTTCATTCGGTAGGCGCATTTTTCTCCCTCTCTCAACTGTAGGGGGTTTCCTAAAAAGTTGTTGATCGCGTCTCTGTTAAAGACGATAATTTTGCCCCTCACTTTAGTCCTATAATGATAGGCTCTTCCCTCTTCCACTTGCAGGGCATTGGCGTAAAATTCACGCACAATGTCATAGTTGATATCTCTCACCGGTTCACATAATTGCCCCCACTTACGCCCTTCTATTATACTGACAATCCTGCTGAACTTTCCATTCGGGTTGAATTGGACCAACCTTTCGGCCACAATTGTTCTCTGAACCAGGTCATTGTACCTCTCTTCACATTCGTCACTGAGAAATTTGCTTACCACTCTGCTGGGGGCTGAGGTCTTAGTACGTTTAGACATCTGCACACAAAACAACCAGCACAACAACACAAACACCCAAGATTATCAGCACAAGACAACAAAAATATGGTGGCTGAATTCACTGGGTTCGCGGCGCGAGAAGAAGGACGCGGCGCGTCCTGGGCGAAACCCAGAAATTCAACCAGCAGACATGGCAACATCCATGTTGTCCTCACAGCAATGGTAAAAAATTGATTCTAACACCTTTCAATGGAACAAAAACAACTAGCTTAAGTTCTTAATTTAAGATGCTACACATGCAAGCTTGAACAATCTCTCTATTCTAACCCTAAAAAAAATAAATTTTAAAAGGAAAGAAAAGGACAGATCTAGAACCACATACCTTGAGTGAGAGTGTTAGAGTGAGAATTAAAGATGCAAGATAGGGTTGTGAGAGTGGGTGTTGTGGAGTGAGGGAGGTAGGGTTTTTCTGCTTGAGAGGAAGAACTTGAGAGAAGAAAATGAAAAGCATGAAGAATGAAATGAGACAAGGAAGAACCTTAAAAAGCCAAGTGACTATCTGAGTTCCGTAAGTGACGCGGCGCGAAACAGTGGACGCGGCGCGTACTGAGTGGTTTTTGAAAACATTTGATTCTGCCACTTTGTTCGCGGCGCGAAACAGTGGACGCGGCGCGTACTGAGTGGTTTTTGAAAACATTTGATTCTGCCACTTTGTTCGCGGCGCGAAACATGGGACGCGGCGCGTACTGAGTGGTTTTTGAAAACCTTTGATTCTGCCACTTTGTTCGCGGCGCAAATCTGGGGACGCGGCGCGTCCGTAGCAGGTTTTTCTTTGAAAAACAGTATTCCACATAATTTTTAACGGCACACGCATATTACGAAACCAGTAACTAATTAAAACAACAAAGATAAAAGTGAAACTTACGACGTTGGGTTGCCTCCCAACAAGCGCTTTGTTTAACGTCGTTTGAGCTCGACGGTCCATGATGATTCAAGGTTCGATAAGCGAAATCACACTTACATCTCGATTGAAATCACCACCATGATACACCTTCAGTCTTTGCCCATTTACTGTCCAGTTGGCCTTAGTCTTTGGGTCCTCCACAACAATTGCTCCATAATTACGAACTTCCCTTACTACAAATGGTCCCGACCATTTTGATTTTAATTTGCCCGGAAAAAGTTTCAGCCTAGAGTTGAAGAGGAGTACCATTTGTCCTTCATGAAATTCTTTTGACCTCACTTTACCATCATGATACTTTTTCACTTTTTCTTTGTAAAGTTTATTTGAGTGATAAGCGGTGTCTCTTAATTCTTCAACTCTATGAAGCTGATCTTTCCGTTTTAATCCGGCTAAATTGGAATCAAAGTTTAAAAATTTGAGAGCCCAAAGTGCCCTATGTTCCAACTCAACCGGCAAATGGCAAGTCTTACCATAGACCATTTGGAATGGTGTCAAACCTATTGGAGCCTTAAGTGCAGTGCGATATGCCCACAAGGCTTCATCCAACTTTGTAGACCAATCTTTCCTCGCACTTGAAACGGTCTTCTCAAGAATCCGTTTAATTTCCCTATTAGAGACTTCGGTCTGACCATTAGCTTGAGGATGGTAAGGAGTGGTGGTTTTGTGCTTGACACCATAATGTTCTAACACTTTTTCCAATGGTGCATTACAAAAATGAGAACCACCATCACTTACCAAAACTCTAGGCGCACCAAAACGGGAAAATATGTTTTTCTTTAAAAATTTGATTACCGTTTTGGAGTCGGCCTTGGGTGAAGCACTTGCTTCAACCCATTTGGACACATAGTCAACCGCAACGAGAATATATTCATTACCCAAAGACGGAGGAAATGGGCCAACAAAATCAATGCCCCAACAATCAAATACTTCAACTTCCAGCATGTTGGTTAGTGGCATTTCATCCTGTTTGCCTATTCCCCCACTTCTTTGACATTGATCACAACTTTTAGCGTGTTCATGGGCATCTTTAAACAATGACGGCCAATAAAATCCCGATTGAAGGACTTTCGTGGCTGTACGCAAACCGCTATAATGACCCCCGTATGGAGAATTGTGACAATGCCAAAGAATGTCTTTGGACTCTTCACTCGTGACACACCTTCTTAAAATATTGTCCACTCCTACCTTGAAAAGGTATGGATCATCCCACACATATTGCTTGGCATCGGACAAGAATTTCTTCTTTTGATTACTAGTGAGGTCTTCCGGTATCAAACCGGTTGCCTTAAAATTTGCAAAATCGGCAAACCAAGGCCTCACTTGTATCGCATAGAGTTTCTCGTCCGGGAACTCCTCTCTCACCTCACTTTCTTTCATTGTCACATCTATATTGACCAAACGAGACAAATGGTCCGCCACCAAATTTTCGGACCCTTTTTTATCTCGGATTTCTAAGTCAAATTCTTGCAGCAAAAGAATCCAACGGATCAATCTTTGCTTAGAATCCGGTTTGGTCAACAAAAATTTAATGGCTGAATGGTCCGTATAAACAACTACTTTAGAACCGATCAAGTAAGCTCTAAACTTTTCCAAGGCATAAACTATAGCTAGTAATTCCTTCTCCGTAGTAGCATAATTTATTTGTGCTTCATTCAAAACTTTACTAGCATAGTGAATTGCATGGAAAATTTTAGATCTTCTTTGACCCAAAACGGCCCCGACCGCATAATCGCTAGCATCACACATAAGTTCAAAATCGAGTTTCCAATTCGGTGCAACGATTACGGGTGAGGTGACAAGTTTTTCTTTAAGCTCATGAAAGGCTTTTAAACAAGACTCATCAAAGTTAAAAGTCATACCTTTGTTGAGCAAATTGCTCAATGGCCTGGCTATCTTGGAGAAATCCTTGATGAACCGCCGGTAGAAACCCGCATGACCAAGGAAACTTCGTATTCCCTTGATGTTGATCGGTGGGGGCAGCTTCTCGATCACCTCTACCTTAGCCTTATCAACTTCCAAACCCCTTGACGATATTTTATGACCAAGAACCACTCCTTCGGTAACCATGAAGTGGCATTTCTCCCAATTAAGCACAAGGTTTGTTTCTACACATCTTCCAAGCACCACGTCTAGATTCTTCAAACAAATATCAAAAGACTCGCCATAAACGGAAAAATCGTCCATAAAAACTTCAATACACTCCTCAATCAAATCTGAGAAAATCGCTTGCATACACCGTTGAAATGTTGCCGGTGCATTGCATAACCCGAACGGCATCCTTCGATAGGCAAAGACACCAAATGGGCATGTAAAAGCCGTTTTTTCATGGTCCGCCGGGTTTACCGTGATTTGGTTATATCCCGAATAACCATCCAAGAAGCAGTAACAGTTTTTACCGGCCAATCTCTCTAGCATTTGATCCATAAATGGTAGCGGAAAATGATCTTTTCTTGTGGCTTGGTTCAACCGCCTATAGTCGATACACATTCTCCACCCGGTTACCGTTCTTGTAGGAATCAACTCGTTCTTATCATTTCGGATGACCGTCATCCCACCTTTCTTTGGTACCACTTGAACCGGACTTACCCATGCGCTATCGGAGATGGGATAGATCATCCCGGCTTCCAATAGCTTAATCACCTCTTTCCTAACCACTTCCTTCATAGACGGATTCAAACGCCTTTGTGGTTGTGCTACGGGTTTGAAATCATCCTCCATCATGATGTTGTGCATGCAATAAGCTGGGCTAATTCCCTTCAAATCGGACAGCACCCAACCTAAAGCTCCCTCATTTCTCTTGAGCACCTCAATTAACTTCTTTTCCTCCTTTGGTGATAGAGCACTACTAATTATCACCGGTTTGGTGAAATTCTCGCCAAGGAAGACATACTTCAAATGAATGGGTAGCACCTTTAGTTCAACCTTCGGTTCTTCATCTTTCCTATTCACATCTAGTTCCTCGACCTTTTCCTCATTTTGCTTAATTTCTCCACAAGACTCCAACTTTTCCAAGATGACTTCAATTTCTTTTTCTTCATCTTCAAGGGAATTGTTGTAAGCTCCGATGAGAGTTTTCTCCAACGGATTAGAAGTATGAATATGATTACACACTTCCACAACTTCCTCTTCAATTGCATCAATGCGAAAGACATCGTGCTTGTCCTTGGGGTGTTTCATGGCTTCAAAGAGATTAAAAGTGACTTCCTCATTGTCCACTCTCACTTTCATAAGTCCATCATCAATGTCTATCATCATCCGGGCTGTTTTCATGAAAGGCCTTCCAAGAATTAATGGAACATCTCTATCTTCTTCCATATCTACCACCACAAAATCTACCGGAAATAAGAATTTATCAACTTTGACCAACATGTCTTGAGCAACTCCGTAGGGTGAAGTTGTCGACTTATCCGCTAGTTGCAATGTCATACGGGTAGGTTTCATCTCGACATTCCCCAATCTTTTTATGATAGATAAGGGAATTAGATTTATGCTCGATCCTAAATCAATGAGACCATTCCCGATGTAAGTGTCTCCGATGGTGACCGGCAAGATGACTCGTCCCGGATCGGATTCCTTCCTTGGGAGATTTCTTTGGATGATAGCACTACATTGGGCATCTAGCAAGACTGTTTCATTTTCCGGATACCGTTTCTTCTTGGTGAGAATGTCCTTCAAGAATTTTGCATATTTTGGCATATGTTCTAATGCTTCGGAAAATGGAATATTTATTTGAAGTTGCTTGAATATATCCATAAACCTTGCATTTTGCCTCTCATTCTCCTTCCTTGATGGTGCATGTAGGTAGGGTAGATGTTGAATGGGTCTTGCACTCACTCCTTCTTTGTTTTTCTTCACACTTTTATCTTCTTTTCTACTTCCATCTTTTTCTTTTTCTTTTTCGACTACCTCCTCCTCTTCTTTTTTTTTTCTTTTTCTACCACTATCTCATCCTCCTCACCCTCAACAACAACAAATCCATCATCCTCCACTACTATTTCCTTTCTCTCCCCATTACTCACTTCCTTGCCACTCCGTGTAATAATTGCCTTGCAATACTCCTTTGGGTTAGGTTGAGTGTTTGCGGAAAAAGAAGGTCCCGTTTGTTGTTCGGCCAATTGTTTTGCAAGCTGCCCCACTTGATTTTCTAAGTTCTTTATGGCAGCCACATTAGTCTTTTGGTTCTCCATAGAAACTTGCATGAATTGGTTGAGTGTATCTTCCAACTTTGAGCCTCCTCCTTGAGATTGTTGACCTTGGCCTTGTGGATTCGGACTTTGATATGGACTTTGATGTTGATTGTGTTGGTTGTTGAATCTTGAGGGTTGGAAACCTTGGTTGTTCCTTTGATAACCTTGATGTTGGTACGGAGGTTGCCTTTGATAGCCTTGATGTTGGTTGTTCACAAAATTAACTTCCTCTCCTTCGGGTGGTGGACAAAAGCCGGTAGGGTGATCACCTTTGCAAAGTTCACAACTTGCTACTTGAGAAGTCATTTGCATTTCATGAATCTCCTTCATTTGTTGTGGGAGCTTTGACATTTGCTTGGTGAGTAACTCGACTTGTTGAGAAAGGATTTTGTTTTGAGCGAGGATAGCATCATTGGTGTTTAATTCAAGAACTCCCGGCTTCCTTTGTGATGGACTCCTATCATGTTGAGTTTGGAGATCATTGAGTGCCATGCGATCGATTATCATTGTTGCATCCTCCGCACTTTCTGACATTAAAGATCCACCCGCGGTAGCATCCAAAAGTGTTTTGTGCACCGGTTGAAGTCCATTGCGGAAGATGTGAATTTGTGTGAGATCATCGAACCCATGACCCTTGCATTTTCTAAGCATGGATTTGAATCTTTCCCAAGCCTCATTTAAGGATTCGTTGCCTCCTTGAGTGAAAACCGCAATTGCCGTTTTGGCTTCCATGAATCGGGATTGAGGAAAAAATCTCTCTAAAAACTTCTCTTCCAATAGATTCCAATCCGTCATCACGTTTGGTGGTTGATCAAGATACCACTCTTTGGATTTCCCCACTAATGAATGTGGAAATAGTCTCTTGAACAATGATTCTTCATTTGCCGCATCAACTCCCGTTGAACCCGCTATCTCATAAAATTTGGTGAGATGTGCAAAAGGGTCTTCATGATCCATTCCGGTGAATGGGCTTGCATAAACAAGTTGAAGTATTCCGGTCTTCATTTCCGTATTTGCACCACCTTGAGCATTGCGTGCGAATTGGGCGGTACGTCTTGGACTATTGGCGGACATTTCGGTTGGAACCACACCCGCCATGTCTCCTTCAAATGTGTCTACAACTACTTCTTCAATTTGATTGTTGGAAGAAGTAGATGCCTCCTCTCTTTGTCTCTTCTCTTGAGCTAACTTTCTTCTTCTTCGTGTCTTGCTATTGAGCTTTCGAAGTGTTCTTTCAATTTCGGGGTCGAAATGAAATTGCTCTTCTGTAGCTTTTTCTCGCATGCACAAGAATCTACAAAACTAGCAAACCAAGTGAAACGCAAAAGAGTTTAGAATAAAGCAACAACTTAAAATAATGAACTATTGCAATGCTTGCAATATCAAACGCCAATCCCCGGCAACGGCGCCAATTTGTTGAAAAGTATATTTTCGGCAAATATTTTTATATCGTATCCACAGAGATTGGGTGATATTACCGCCGTTCTATAGTTGTGATCATTTTAAGTTGATAAGAAAAAATGAGTTTGGTTTGTGTTTGGAATTTATCTTGAATTTTAGAAACAAACTAAGATAGTAAAATAAGATTTTCTCAAATAAAAATGTTTTGCCAAGATTAGTGTTCACTATTCCAAACTCATGCATTCCCTCAAACCATGTATATGAATTCTCATCTCATGAATACAATCTAGTATTGCCTCAATAAGACTTATGTCTAAGTAATATTGTAACAATTGTTAAATAACACTTTAGGCAATTTCTTCACCTAAACATAAATCTAACCATCATTATTTAGCAATACACATGGTAAACAATTCATAAGTTTATTTCTACAACTCATGCATTGTTTGAATAAATCTCTAAAACAACATTTATATTATCTTTTTCAACAATAATATAAATCAAAGATAAGAGTTCAAAACAAGAGATTCATACTATATTCATTCAATGAGAGATTCACATACATGAAGGTTTAAGAGAGATACATAGAGTTATGAAGAATAGCTACCTCTAATCTTGACAAAGAAATAGGGTTTAGTTCCTCATCACCATGGTTGCAAGCTCACAAAGATGATAAATTTCGTTTTTGGCTTTTGCTCTCTTTTCTCTCTGTATTCTTTCTTGCAAAACTGAATAATAAATTAAAACCTAAGTTTTGAGATATTAATCTCTTACACCAAGTTTATCTTTCCAATAAGACAAAAAGAAATGATTGCTAGACTCTTTTTTTAGCCTCCCTAAGTGACCAATAGAAATGAATAGCCCCAAAAAGTGCTCTTTTGTTGTCTACCACGCCACCACTTCACATGCCTCCATAAAAGTCAGACTCTTCACTTAACACGCTGGCAGGATTCGCTCAGTTCGCGGCGCCAACAGGAGGACGCGGCGCCAACTGAGCTGACTTGGACATCTCTGATTTTTACTCAGTTCGCGGCGCCAACTAGAGGACGCGGCGCGAACTGGCTTGATGATGACTTCTTCCTTGTTTACTTGGCAGCTCCCTTGTGTTCTCTCCGCTCGTATCCTCTTTGATCACTTCATGATGTAACATTCTGCAAAACTAGAGAAGAAAGTGAAATATCTACTCAAATCACATAATAACGAGACTAACTTCAATTTCTTGCACTTTGTGTGAGTAAAGCGCGTGATTTGCAAATAAAAGTTATTAAAGGGACCAATAAAAAGATATGAATTACACTACAATTTGGTCCCTAACAACATAGTCCCTTATGAAATGATGTTTAATCTCTATATGTTTAGCTTTTGAATGCAATATAGGATTCTTAGATAAACAAATAGCAGAAGTATTATCACAGAAGATGGGAATGTTACTCTCAAATATTTGATAATCTTCTAACTGACTTTTCATCCAGAGCATTTGTGTGCTACAACCAGCAGCAGCAACATATTCTGCCTCTGTTGTTGAAAGAGCAATGGTTGCTTGCTTCTTGCTGTACCAAGAGATTAGATGACTTCCAAGAAATTGACAACTTCCAGAAGTACTTTTCCTCTCAATTCTATCTCCAGCATAGTCAGCATCACAGAATCCTACTAAGTTGTAATCTTTGGATCTTCTGTAAACTAAACCAACATTAGTAGTACCTTTCAGATACCTCAGAATTTTCTTAACCGCAGTTAAATGAGATTCTCTCGGATCTGATTGGAATCTAGCACACAAACAAACACTGAACAGAATGTCAGGTCTAGAAGCACTTAAATATAGAAGAGATCCAATCATACCTCTGTACAACTTCTGATCTACCTTCTTACTTACCTCATCCTTACCTAGTATGCATGTTGGATGCATAGGAGTTTTGGCTTCTTTGCAGTCAGAAAGATTAAACTTCTTCAGAAGTTCTTTCACATACTTGGTTTGATGAACATACGTTCCTTCTGATGTTTGATTGATTTGAATCCTAAGGAAATACTTGAGTTCACCCATCATGCTCATCTCAAACTCAGCCTGCATAGACTCAGCAAACTCCTTTCCAAGTGTGGCATTAGATGTTCCAAAGATAATATCATCAACATATATTTGACAAATTAAAATATCCTTTTTAAATGTTTTACAGAAGAGAGTAGTGTCCACTTTTCCTCTAGTGAAACCATTTTCCAGAAGGAAAGAACTCAAACGTTCATACCAAGCTCTAGGAGCTTGTTTCAATCCGTATAATGATTTCTTTAATTTAAAGACATGATTTGGAGACATGGAGTCTTCAAAACCAGGAGGTTGATGGACATAAACTTCTTCATCTTTGTAACCATTTAAGAAGGCACTCTTAACATCCATCTGATAAAGAGTGATGTTGTGTTGAGTGGCAAAAAAAATTAATAGACGAATAGATTCTAACCTGGCCACTGGTGCAAAGGTTTCTTTATAGTCAATCCCTTCTTGCTGACTATAACCCTGAGCCACCAGTCTGGCTTTGTTTCTTACCACTTCACCTTTCTCACTCAGCATGTTTCTGAAAACCCATTTTGTTCCTATAATATTGAATCCTTTAGGTCTTGGAACAAGATCCCAAACATCATTCCTTGTAAACTGATTTAACTCTTCTTGCATGGCAATTATCCAGTCTGTATCTTCTAGAGCTTGATCAACAGAAGTTGGCTCGATCAGAGAAACCAGACCTAATTGACATTCAGCATTGTTCTTGAGGAATGCTCTTGTTCTGATAGGATCATCTTTCTTTCCAATAATGACATCTTCTGAGTGAGCAGATGTGAGTCTAGATGATCTTCTGATAGTTGGTTCTTCAGAAATTCTCAGATTTTCCAAGGATGCAGCAACTTGATCTTCTGATTCTTTGCTGCTTAGGTTTTCAGCTTCTGAAACATTTCTTCTTGGTTCTTCAACTTCTGAGATATCAATATCAAAATCTGCAAAATTCTCAAACTGCTTTGGCTTTTCAAGACCAAGCTTATCATCAAACCTGATATTGATTGATTCTTCTACAATCAATGTTTCAGTATTGTATACTCTGTAGCCTTTAGAGCGTTCAGAATATCCAAGAAGGAAACACTTTTGTGCCTTAGAATCAAACTTACCAAGATGATCTTTAGTGTTCAGAATAAAACAAACACATCCAAAAGGATGAAAATATGAAATGTTGGGCTTTCTGTTCTTCCACAATTCATAAGGAGTCTTATTTAGAATAGGTCTTATAGAGATTCTATTCTGAATATAACATGCAGTGTTTATTGCTTCTGCCCAGAAGTGCTTAGCCATATTGGTTTCGTTGATCATGGTTCTGGCCATTTCTTGTAGAGTCCTATTCTTTCGTTCTACAACTCCATTTTGTTGTGGAGTTCTAGGACAAGAGAAATCATGGGCAATACCATTTTCTTTGAAGAACTTCTCAAAGAATTTGTTCTCAAATTCACCACCATGATCACTTCTGACCTTTATGATTTTACACTCCTTCTCAGTTTGGATCTGAGTGCAGAATTCAAAAAACACTGAATGAGACTCATCCTTGTGTTTCAAGAACTTTACCCATGTCCAGCGGCTATAATCATCAACGATGACTAATCCATATTTCTTCCCTTTGACAGATGCTGTTTTGACTGGGCCAAACAGATCAATGTGCAAAAGTTCTAACGGCCTTGAGGAAGAGACAACATTCTTAGACTTGAATGCAGGTTTGGAGAACTTGCCCTTCTGACATGCTTCACAAAGAGCATCTGATTTGTATTTCAGATTGGGGAGTCCTCTGACAAGATTTAGTTTGTTAATCTGAGAAATCTTTCTCAAACTAGCATGTCCTAATCTTCTGTGCCAGACCCATTGCTCTTCAGAAACAGACATAAGACAAGTCACCTTCTGATTCTTAAGATCCTGAAGATCTGTCTTATAAATGTTATTCTTTCTCTTGCCTGTAAATAGGATTGAGCCATCCTTCTGACTTACAGCCTTGCAAGACTTTTGATTAAAGATTATGTCATAACCATTGTCACTTAATTGACTTATGGACAATAAGTTATGAGCTAATCCATCTACTAGAAGAACATTAGAAATAGAAGGAGAGTTACCAGACTTTATAGTTCCTGAGCCAATAATTTTGCCCTTCTAATCTCCTCCAAACTTCACTTCTCCAGCAGATTTAAGCACCAGGTCTTGGAACATAGACCTTCTTCCCGTCATGTGTCGCGAGCATCCAGAGTCCAGGTACCATGACATTTTGCTTTTTGTCCTTTTTGCCGCCAAGGATATCTGCAACAGAAATTATCTTCTCCTTAGGTACCCACAATTTCTTGGGTCCTTTCTTGTTAGTTCTCCTCAAGTTCTGATTGAACTTGGGTTTAGCATTATATGAAATAGGAGGAACAGAATGATAGTTTATGTTCTGAGTTCCATGATATTTCTTAGGTTTTGTCACATGCTTCTTGGTGTGTGTTATGTGAAAACTTTGAGCATGTGATGTGTGCCTAATATCATGGGAGTGGCCAAATTTAAATTGGTTATACAGAGGCTTGTATGATATTTTCATATCATCCACAGATTCAAGCTTGTATGGGATTTCACCCTCATAACCAATGCCAGCTCTTTTGTTTCCTGACACAGCATATATCATAGAAGCAAGTTGACTTCTGCCAATACTTCTAGATAAAAACTTCCTGAAACTTAAGTCATATTCTTTCAGAATATTGTTCAGACTTGGAGTAGATTTTTCAGAGACAGAAGGAGATCCAATATTTTTGGATAAATTTAAAACTTTTTCCTTCAGTTCAGAATTTTCCACTTCCAGCTTCTTAGTTTCAAATTCAAATTGCTTCTTCAGCTTTTTGTATTTGATACTAAGATGAGCCTTGAGTTCCAGAAGTTCTGTTAAATTGGAAACTAACTCTTCTCTAGATAGTTCAGAAAATACCTCTTCAGAATCTGATTCAGATGTAGTTTCTGATCCATCATCTTCTGTAGCCATCAGCGCGAAGTTGGCCTGCTCTCCTTCAGAGTCTGATTCTGATTCTGATTCAGAATCATCCCATGTTGCCATAAGACCTTTCTTCTTATGAAACATTTTTCTTGGGATTCTCCTTCTGAAGTTTCGGACACTCATTCTTGTAATGTCCAGGCTCATTGCACTCATAGCAGACAGTCTTCTTCTTGTCAGATCTTCTGCCTCCAGAAGATTCTCCTCCTTCAGGCTTCTTTGAGCTTTTGAAGCTCCTGAACCTCCTTTGCTTGCTTTTCCAGAGTTGATTGACTCTTCTGGAAATCATGGAGAGTTCATCTTCTTCTTCTTCTGATTCTGATTCTTCAGAATCTTCTTCTTCAGCCTGAAAAGCGTTAGTGCATTTTTTAAAATTAGATTTTAATGCAACAGACTTACCTTTCTTCTGAGGTTCATTTGCGTCAAGTTCAATCTCATGACTCCTCAGGGCACTGATCAGCTCTTCCAAAGAAACTTCATTCAGATTCTTCGCAATCTTGAATGCAGTTACCATTGGGCCCCATCTTCTGGGCAAGCTTCTGATGATCTTCTTTACATGATCAGCTTTGGTGTAGCCTTTGTCCAGAACTCTTAATCCAGCAGTCAGAGTTTGAAATCTTGAAAACATCTTCTCAATGTCTTCATCATCCTCCATCTTGAAGGCTTCGTACTTCTGGATTAGTGCAAGAGCTTTGGTCTCCTTGACTTGAGCATTTCCTTCATGAGTCATTTTCAAGGACTCATATATGTCATGAGCCGTTTCCCTGTTAGATATCTTCTCATACTCAGCATGAGAGATAGCATTCAGCAAAACAGTCCTGCATTTGTGATGATTTTTGAATTCTTTCTTTTGATCATCAGTCATTTCGCTTCTTGTGAGCCTTACACCAGTAGTTTTAACAGGATGTTTGTAACCATCCAACAGAAGATCCCATAGACCAACATCCAGACCAAGAAAGTAACTTTCCAATTTATCTTTCCAATATTCAAAGTTTTCACCATCGAATATTGGTGGTCTAGTATAACCATTGTTACCATTGTATTGCTCAGCAGAGCCAGATGTAGATGCAGATGTATTTGTTGGAATTTCACCAGCCATCTTTTACTGAAGCGTTTTTCTCTTCCTGAATCTTTTCTAAACACGGTTAAGTGCTTGCACCTTAGAACCGGCGCTCTGATGCCAATTGAAGGATAGAAAAACACTTAGAAAGGGGGGGGGGTTTGAATAAGTGTAGTTTCAAAAACTCAAAAGATAAAAATAATTTGCACAAGTATTTTTATTCTGGTTCGTTGTTAACTAAACTACTCCAGTCCACCCTATACAAGGTGATTTACCTCAACTAAGGATTTAATCCACTAATCACACGAGATTACAATGGTTTTCCACTTAGACAACTTCTAAGTCTTCTAGAGTCTTCTGATCACAACCTGATCACTCTAGGAACAAATGCTTAGACACAAGCTAAGACTTTCTTAGAGTATCCTGACCACCACGTGATCACTCTAATTACAACTGCTTAGACACAAGCTAAGACTTCCTAGAGTATCCTGATCAACACTTGATCACTCTAGTTACTTACAAATTAATGTAATCAATTCTAAGAGTATTACAATTGCTTCTGAAAAGCTATAATCACAACAGTGATATTTCTCTTAACGTTTAAGCTTAATCTCACTAATATATTACAACAGCAATGTAGTGAGCTTTGATGAAGATGAAGTTTCTGAGCTTTGAGTTGAACAGCGTTTCAGCAAGTTAATATTCATAGAAATTGTTAAGAATTCGGTAACCTTGCTTCTCATCAGAACTTCATTTATATAGGCGTTTGAGAAGATGACCGTTGGGAGCATTTAATGCTTTGCGTATTCCGTACAGCATTGCATTTAATGTTTCACTGTTTTGTCAACTACCTCGAGCCTTGCTTTTGCTGTGACTACTGACATTGCCTTTAATAGCTTCTAACGTTCCTTTTGTCAGTCAGCGTAGCCTGCCATCTAGTACTTAATTCTGATTTGTTCTTTGTAAATACTACGTTGAAAATCATCAGAGTACAAACAGCTTGGTGCAGAGCATCTTCTGATCTTCTGATCTTGATATGCTTCTGAGCGTGATTCCATGACTTCAGTGCTTCTGCTTCTGAACTCAAGTTCTTCTGATGCTTCTAATAGACCATGTTCTGATTCTGCTTGACCATCTTCTGATGTCTTGCCAGACCATGTGCTGAAGTTGCATACTGAACCTTCTGAGTCAAAGCTTCTTAGCGCTGATTTGTGCATACTCTTTATATATTTCCTGAAAAGGAAATTGCATAGGATTAGAGTACCACATTATCTTGAGCAAAATTCATATACATTGTTATCATCAAAACTAAGATTATTGATCAGAACAATTCTTGTTCTAACAAACTTATATTTAGTTATGGAATAACATCACACTGTTATATTTTGTGTACTTGTTTGATGTCGTGTTCCCTAAATGAGTGACTCTGTTAGTCCAAGCAACAACAAACTTTTCTTTATAAGGTGTCAACCATGTTTCATTCACATATTTAACAAATAAAGGAATATCATCACAAACAGTCTCAAAGTGCTCGACATGTTCGACAAACTTAACTTTTGTATTTGAATACATGATGTTGTTCCATAGATCCATGTGTTAGAACAAGATTTGTTCTGATCAATTATCTTAGTTTTGATGATAACAATAATATGAATTTTGCTTAAGATAATATGGTACTCTAATCCAATGCAATTTCCTTTTCAGGAAATATATAAAGAGTATGCATAATTCAGCGCTCAGAAGCTTTGTCTCAAGGGTTCAGCATGCAACATCAGAACATGGTCTGGAAAGACATCAGAAGATGGTCGAAGCAGAATCAGAACATGGGTCTATGGAAGCATCAGAAGAACATGAGATCAGAAGCACTGAAGTTCTGATGGTATCACGCTCAGAAGCACTTCAAGGTCAGAAGATCAGAAGATGCTTTGCACCAAGCTGTTTGACTCTGATGATATTCAAACGTTGTATTCACAAACATCAGATCAGAAGGAAGTACAAGTGGCAAGCTACGCTGACTGACAAAAGGAACGTTAAAAGCTATTATAGGCAACGTCAGTAGACACAGCGTGAAAAAGGCTCGAGGTAGTTGACAAAAGCGTATAACATTAAATGTGATGCTGTACGGAACACGCAAAGCATTAAATGCACTCAACGGTCATCTTCTCTAACGCCTATAAATATGAAGTTCTGATGAGAAGCAAGGTTAACGATTCTGCACAAAACAACTCATATTAACTTGCTGAAACTCTGTTCTACTCAAAGCTCAGAATCTTCATCTTCATCAAAGCTCACTACATTGCTGTTGTAATATATTAGTGAGATTAAGCTTAAACGTTAAGAGAAATATCACAGTTTGTGATTATAGCTTTTAAGAAGCAATTGTAATACTCTTAGAATTGATTACATTAAGTTGTAAGGAACTAGAGTGATCGTGTGGATCAGAATACTCTAGGAAGTCTTAGAGGTTATCTAAGCAGGTTGTAACTAGAGTGATCGTGTGGATCAGAATACTCTAGAAAAGTCTTAGAGGGTATCTAAGCAGTTGTTCCTGGAGTGATCAGTGTGTGATCAGAAGACTCTGGAAGACTTAGTTGCTGACTAAGTGGAGAACCATTGTAATTCGTGCGATTAGTGGATTAAATCCTCAGTTGAGGTAAATCATCTCTGCGGGGGTGGACTGGAGTAGTTTAGTTAACAACGAACCAGGATAAAAATAACTGTGCAATTTATTTTTATCTGTCAAGTTTTTAAAGCTACACTTATTCAAACCCCCCTTTCTAAGTGTTTTTCTATCCTTCAATTGGCATCAGAGCGCCGGTTCTAAGGTGCAAGCACTTAACCGTGTTTAGAAAAGATTCAGGAAGAGAAAAACGCTTCAGTAAAAAATGGCTGATGAAACTGCAAAGTCTGCACCTGCATCTACATCTGGCTCTGCTGAGCAACACAACGGTAACAATGGTTACACTAGACCGCCGGTATTTGATGGTGAAAACTTTGAATACTGGAAAGATAAACTGGAAAGTTACTTTCTTGGTCTAGATGGTGATCTATGGGATCTTCTGATGGATGGTTACAAACATCCAGTAAATGCCAGTGGCGTAAAGCTGACAAGGCAAGAAATGAATGATGATCAGAAGAAGCTTTTCAGGAATCATCATAAATGCAGAACTGTTTTGCTGATTGCTATCTCTCATGCTGAGTATGAGAAGATATCTAACAGGGAAACGGCCTATGACATATATGAGTCCTTGAAAATGACTCATGAAGGAAATGCTCAAGTCAAGGAGACTAAAGCTCTCGCTTTAATCCAGAAGTATGAAGCCTTCAAGATGGAGGATGATGAAGACATTGAAAAGATGTTTTCAAGATTTCAAACTCTTACTGCTGGATTGAGAGTTCTTGACAAGGGATACACCAAGGCTGATCACGTAAAGAAGATCATCAGAAGCTTACCCAGAAGATGGGGTCCTATGGTGACTGCATTCAAGATTGCAAAGAATCTGAATGAAGTTTCTCTGGAAGAGCTTATCAGTGCCTTGAGAAGCCATGAAATAGAGCTGGACGCAAATGAGCCTCAAAAGAAAGGTAAGTCTATTGCATTAAAATCCAATATCAAGAAATGCACTAACGCTTTTCAGGCTAGAGAAGAAGATCCTGAAGAATCAGAATCTGAAGAAGAAGATGAACTGTCCTTGATCTCCAGAAGGCTAAATCAACTCTGGAAGAACAAGCAAAGGAAGTTCAGAGGCGTCAGAAGTTCAAAGAAATTTGAACGTGGAGAATCTTCTGATGACAGAAGATTTGACAAGAAGAAGGTCATGTGCTATGAATGCAATGAGCCTGGACACTTCAAGAATGAATGTCCAAAACTTCAGAAGGAAAATCCCAAGAAGAAGTTTCATAAGAAGAAAGGTCTTATGGCAACCTGGGATGAGTCAGAAGATGATTCAGACTCTGAAGATGAGCAGGCTAACTGTGCGCTGATGGCGACAGAAGATGACGGATCAGAATCTACATCAGAATCAGATTCTGAAGAGGTATTTTCTGAACTTACTAGAGATGAGTTAGTTTCCGGTCTAACTGAACTTCTGGAATTCAAGTCTCAGATTAGTCTCAAATACAAAGAGCTGAAAAAGCTATTTGAATTTGAAACAAAGAAGCTTGAGTTGGAGAATTCTGAATTAAAAGAAAAACTTTTAAAATTATCCAATAATGTTGGACCTCCTTCTGATTCAGAAAAATCCACTCCTAGTCTAAACCATATTCTGAAAGAATATGATTTAAGTTTCAGGAAGTTCCTATCTAGAAGTATTGGCAGAAGTCAGCTAGCTTCTATGATATATGCTGTGTCTGGAAACAAAAGAGTCGACATTAGTTTTGAGGGTAAAATCCCATACAAACTTGAACCTGTTGATGAAATGAAATTCACATACAAGCCATTGTATGATCAGTTCAAGTATGGCCACTCCCATGATATTAGGCACACTTCACATGCTCAAAGTTTTCACATAACACACACCAAAAAGCATGTGACACAACCTAGGAAATATCATGAAACTCACATTAAAAATTATCATGCTGTTCCTCCTATTGCTTACAATGTTAAACCCAAGTTCAATCAGAACTTAAGAAAATCTAACAAGAAAGGACCCAAGAAGATGTGGGTACCAAAGAAAAAGACTATTTCTTTTGCAGATTCTCTTGGCGACAAAAAAGGTAAAAGTCAACATGTCATGTCACCTGGACTCAAATTGGTCTCAACACTTGAAGGGAAGAAGGACTGTCTTCCAAGTTCTGGTACTTAAATCTGTTGAAGAAACTATGTTCATAGGAGATCAGAAAAGAAAGTTTATTAGTCTTGGAACCATCTGTTTTGTTTGTTTCTAAAGCATTGATGTTTCGTTCTTGACTATTATGAATGCTCTAAATGCTACAGAATATACAATATTGAAACATTGTTTGTGGACGAATCAATAAATATCTGGTTTGATGATAAACTTGTTTCTGATGAAACAAAGCAGCTTAAGAATTTCTGCAGATACAATTTTGTCTTATCAGAAGCTGCAGAACAAAGAAGTGATTCCCCAGAAGCTGTGTATATCAGAAGTAATGGATCAGAAGATCATTCAGAATTATGTCAGCACACTTCAAAAGGAGTGTTTCCAGAAGAGAAACTTGATCAATTCAGAAGCAGTGATCGGAATCAGAAGGCGTAAAGCCTATTGAATATTTCACACCTGTCATCCATTATCTGATGATAAACACGTGTCTCTACGGTCAGTACGAAGCGTGCAGTTGAAAAGACGCCGACCTAGGTAACTGTATTAAATCATTTCATTTACCATGCTATCTCTCCTAATGTCATTTCACATTTAATGCAAAATGATTTAAATTAGTTTCAAATCTTTTAAATAGCCCGCTTCAACTTCATTCTTTTCTCCTTCTCTCTATTTTGCTGTACATTTTTTTTCGCTGCATCTGTTTGTCTTTTTCAAACCCTAGTCTTTGCTCTAATCTTACGACATAATCATCATGAACTCTTCCTCTTGTTCATCTTCCTCAAAAGAAAGACTTACTTCTTCACAAATCCTTCTACGAAATTATGAATATGCTCCTTTGAAAACTTGCTTGATACCCACGAAGGACTTGGAGGTTTTATGTGAAACTGCTGTGGACTTAAACAATCTTAAAGCGAATGGCTTTAAGTGTGATGCAAGAATCCTTGAGCAAGGATGGTCCAAGTACCTTAATAGATTGGTTGGTCCAATTTATCCTGATCTTGTGAAGGATTTCTGGGTACATGCAACGGTTACCCCAACGGCCATCATTTCATTCGTGCTAGGGCATGAAGTGGTTATCTCTGAAAAACTGATCAGGAAGCTATACAATCTGAATGATGAAGAAGGTTGGTCTGGTTTTCGACATGCATCTGTTGATTGGTCGATAGTTGAAAAACAAATCTCTAAGTCTTCTGGGATTGACTCGAATAACACAGGCACCTTGAGGCCATTTTATAGAGTATGGGCTGAGATTATTCTGGGTTCTCTTCACCACAGAAAAAGGATGCTCTCCTCTTCTTACATCAGTCCAGATCACAAGCACACTCTTTTCTGCATTGGCAAAAAGACTGAGATCAACATTTCTCACATTCTGTTTGAGAATCTAAAGACTTCAATCCTTGAGTCAAGAGAAGAGGAAAGGGCGAAGTACCCTCATCTTTCAAGAACGACTATTCCTTTTGGAAGAATGATTTCAGACATTCTTACTGAAAGCAAAGTGCTTGACTCCATCAGAAAACTCAATGCATCCCATTTGCTTGGAGTAGTTCAAGGTCCCATTTTTAATGGTGTGGATTTGTTCAGATTAGAACTCATTCAAAATGTACCTTCTGTGTGCCCAAGCTTTCCTGACATTCTCTCAAGAAGAGTTGTTGTTGAAGGTTTTGCCTCCTTGTTTCAAGAAGAACTGCATCAGGTTGTCAAGTCTTACCTGGAAGATTGTGTTAGGAAGCAATCAGATATTGATCCTGCTTGGATCCGTGGCAGAGTACTTCCGTCCAAGGCTGATCTTCTGAAGAAGGATCAGAAGGAACTAAAGGCTAGGCTAAAAAGAAAAGCCCGAGAAGATGAGGCTGAGAAAGCCAAGAAGTTGAGGGTCACCTATGATCCTGACAAGGTGGACTCTGAAGAACGAAGAGATAAAAGGATCAGAGATTCCTTTCGCAGAACCAGATCTTCTTCTTCTGTACAAATCTCCAGACAGGTTTTTACTCCACCTCCTTCTGTCCCTAAACCATCTTTCCAATCACCTCCATCTGAACCAAAAATAAACTTCACCTTACCAAATCCTTCTCCATCATCCTTCTCCTCTCCCATTCTAAACCCCACACCTTTAAGTATTCTTCCCCCAACTCCTTCTGATAAATCTTTCTCACCAATTCCCTTTACAAATACTCCATCCTCGTCTCAATCTATCATTTCTGATATTCCATCCTCATCAATCATTCTCTCAGATATCCCTTCTTCCTCATCCACCGCACCTCCACCTTCTATATCCCATCCCTTACCTACCAGAAAATCCAAACCTTACTGTCTTCTCTACCCTGACTACAAATTCACCTTCAATCCGCCTGAACCTGAACCCTATACCTACCTGGAACTTTTCAGACATGAGGTGATTAGCAGTCTAGACCTTCTGAAGGATGCATTTCTAAATGGTCTGGATGATGTTTCTACAAGAAATCTCTGGAGAAGATTTCGCAAGGATTTTCAAGTAGAAGCAATGGGAGTACAGAAAAGACTAGTGGCTGCTGCCCCTGGTTACCCTGGTTACCTTCTGGAGGATGATAATGGTATATACTACCATCCTCTCAGAAATTGTGTTGCTGCTGAGGAGAAGCCCTTCTTGGATGAGATGGAACAATTAAGATTGGCTGCTGAAATGGAAGCAAATCCATGCAGGGATATCGTTATCTTTATTCCTGATTATCCTGTTCTGCTCGGAGACTTCAAGTCTCTCTTTGACTATCTGAGGGAAAACCCTTCGGAGAAAGACCCAAGCTTGGTCATTCCAGAAGTTGTTGACCCACCAGAAGTTGAAGGTCTTTCTGCTCCCAGGAATCTAGCTGCCATTCTTCAGGCACTTCAGAATGGAGACTCGGAAATTCCTGCTGCAGAATATGGAGATGCTTCCATGCAAGAAGCAGATGCTGAAGATCATGTTGCTGAATCAGATCCTGTTGAGGACATCCCTGCAAATGATCTATCCATGGAAGCTATAGATCAAGTTGCTATTCCTGTGGTTGAAAGCGTTGAAGCTTCTTCTGATGAATCTTCTCGTCTTGCAAGGACTCTAGAAGAAATTCAGAAGAGACAGGATGAGCAAAGCTCACTCAATGCTGAGTATAGAGCTTTCATGGTGAGGCAAGATGGACACAACAATGAGGTTCAAGAGATGCTGGCCAAGATCTTGTCAAGGCTAGGGCCATCTTAGATTGAGTCTGTGTTGTTTCTTTCTTTTCGTTGCATCTGTCTTTGTGCATCTGATCTTACTTATCTTCATGTACTTCTGTACCTGCTGTTTGAACTTCAATGAAATCATCTTCTTCCTCCGTGTGTTTCGTTTTTGTTTGTCTCTGAATCTTTTTTGTTTTTTGATGATATGACAAAAAGGGGGAGAAATATGTGATAAATGATTTGATTTGATTTAATCAGTTGCTTTTACTAACAAGAACTGCAAGTTCTATATGGTTTAAGTGTTTTGCAGGTATAAAGAAGTGGAGAGAATCTTCAAAGCAAACACAAGAAGCAAAACCATAAGAAGTGTTATTCTGTAAAAAGAATAAGCTCATGGAAACTGAAGCAAGCTGAGTGCTGTCAAGCTTCAGAAATCAGAAGCACTGATAATAGAATTTGATCCATATTTGTCTATTTGCTCTGACAAAATTCTATTTGCTCTGATACATTATTTTAGCCTATATGGCTCTGATACATATCATGTGTTCAAATATACATTTTATGTTCTGACTCGTTCATGCTGACTTTTGTCGTTTAGTTTTTGTTCTGTAACATTTCAGGATGTAGAGATGCTCTGATAATGCTCTGGTACATTCAACAATGTTCTGATACAAATCTAGCATGAAGTGATGTTGGTAGAAATTCAAAGCTCTGAAGCTATCCGAGGGAAGCAGAAATCAGAAGCTGTGAATGTTCTAAAGATCCAGAAAACTCAAGTTCTGAAGCTGTCCTAAATGGAAGCAGAAATCAGAAGCTGTGAATGATCTGAAGATCAAAGAAATTCAAGTTCTGAAGCTGTCCTAAATGGAAGCAGAAATCAGAAGCTGTGAATGTTCTGAAGATCGAAGAAATTCAAGTTCTGAAGCTGTCCTAGATGGAAGCAGGAATCAGAAGCTGTGAGTGTTCTAGGAATCTAAAGAAATTCTAGTTCTGAAGCTGTCCAATGGAAGCAGAAGTCAGAAGCTATGAATTCTCTGAAGACAGAAGCTTATGTGATCGTCTCTACCGAAATAATCAGGGAAGTCTTTTATTAAAGTTCTTCGAGTATTTATTTCAGGGGGAGATTATTTATCTCAGGGGGAGATTGTTAATCTCAGGGGGAGACATATTCATATGCTTATGCTATAGCTGTGTAATTTGTCTTTTGCCGTCTGCTCTTTCTGATCGCAAATTCATATCATTTATATATGTTTTTGTCATCATCAAAAAGGGGGAGATTGTTAGAACAAGATTTGTTCTGATCAATTATCTTAGTTTTGATGATAACAATAATATGAATTTTGCTTAAGATAATATGGTACTCTAATCCAATGCAATTTCCTTTTCAGGAAATATATAAAGAGTATGCATAATTCAGCGCTCAGAAGCTTTGTCTCAAGGGTTCAGCATGCAACATCAGAACATGGTCTGGCAAGACATCAGAAGATGGTCGAAGCAGAATCAGAACATGGGTCTATGGAAGCATCAGAAGAACATGAGATCAGAAGCACTGAAGTTCTGATGGTATCACGCTCAGAAGCACTTCAAGGTCAGAAGATCAGAAGATGCTTTGCACCAAGCTGTTTGACTCTGATGATATTCAAACGTTGTATTCACAAACATCAGATCAGAAGGAAGTACAAGTGGCAAGCTACGCTGACTGACAAAAGGAACGTTAAAAGCTATTATAGGCAACGTCAGTAGACACAGCGTGAACAAGGCTCGAGGTAGTTGACAAAAGCGTATAACATTAAATGCGATGCTGTACGGAACACGCAAAGCATTAAATGCACTCAACGGTCATCTTCTCTAACGCCTATAAATATGAAGTTCTGATGAGAAGCAAGGTTAACGATTCTGCACAAAACAACTCATATTAACTTGCTGAAACTCTGTTCTACTCAAAGCTCAGAATCTTCATCTTCATCAAAGCTCACTACATTGCTGTTGTAATATATTAGTGAGATTAAGCTTAAACGTTAAGAGAAATATCACAGTTTGTGATTATAGCTTTTAAGAAGCAATTGTAATACTCTTAGAATTGATTACATTAAGTTGTAAGGAACTAGAGTGATCGTGTGGATCAGAATACTCTAGGAAGTCTTAGAGGTTATCTAAGCAGGTTGTAACTAGAGTGATCGTGTGGATCAGAATACTCTAGAAAAGTCTTAGAGGGTATCTAAGCAGTTGTTCCTGGAGTGATCAGTGTGTGATCAGAAGACTCTGGAAGACTTAGTTGCTGACTAAGTGGAGAACCATTGTAATCCGTGCGATTAGTGGATTAAATCCTCAGTTGAGGTAAATCATCTCTGCGGGGGTGGACTGGAGTAGTTTAGTTAACAACGAACCAGGATAAAAATAACTGTGCAATTTATTTTTATCTGTCAAGTTTTTAAAGCTACACTTATTCAAACCCCCCTTTCTAAGTGTTTTTCTATCCTTCACCATGATATGTTCCTGTCTTTCTGATTTGACGTACTCTTTAAATTTCATGCTCACATTTTTTGAAATATGGAACAAACACAATAGATGTGATGCATCTGGGAACACAGATTCCATGGCATTCATCAATGCAAATTCTCGGTCTGTCACCACAACCTTTGGTAGCAATTTCTCTAAAGAGAACAACTCTTTGAGCTTCTCTAATGCCCATGTAAAATTCTCCTCCCTTTCATGTTCTAAATTGGCAAAGACAACTAAAAATGTCAACTTTGTAGATGTAACACCAACAGTCTCAAGTAGTCGTATCCAGTACCTACACGGTGAAAATGCACATAATCAAACTTAACTCAACATCTAAAATAAATATCAAGAAGTGCAATTAAAAATTCTTACCTACTTGTCTTGTATGTGCAATAAAAAATTAACACCAAATGAAATATATTCTACAACTTCACTGAATCAGGATGTGTCCAAAAGATATCAGCTACAACATCTGACTTGTCCCTATTTATAGTCCAACACATGTATTTCTCTTTATAAACAAGGATCAACAACATCTCCATTTCTATCAATGAACCTATCTTTCCTGTTATGTATGTAGCTCTAGCTTTATACATCTGAGTAACATTCGTGAGGTTTTTTGAATCTTTGTACCTTAGAGCCATATTATACTTCGTCATGTCATTCATAAACTTTCTTTCATGATCTTTTAGACGACCCAATAGGTGATGGCCTTCCAAATCCTCAAATAATTTATGATTGTTCATCCTGCACCTAACCATCACCTTCCAACAAATACCACTTGGAACATATCTCAGCCTAAACGAACATTTAACTTTCATACTTTAAATGTCGTCTGAGGAATTAGTGTTTTCGGATGCATTCTTTCTTTTGTAAATTCCTCCTCTTTCACAACCCATAAGGAATTTATCATTCCTCCTCGGAACGAATAGTGACAACAATAATACCACGTTGTTTACTAGTAACATGTGCCCATGCTAAAACTTCAGACCGAGACTTAATATCTGTCAATTATAACACATAAATATGAAACTATCACTTTCATAAATACAGAAAAACAATTCAAAATTACATTAGTTGAATATGAAAAACTCCGTAAAATCTATACAAAAATCCGTCGAAGAAGGTGTCGGCTCTAGACTACACAAGTAAATAATTTTATCAGCATACATACCGAAAATTTCAAGCAAGTTAAGAATTTCCTGTAAAACGGAAATTGGGAAATTCTAGTAGATTTTATTGCTAACCGGAAATTTCAAAAATTTCAGTAAATTTCTTTGGTTTTCTATATCAGCAGCGAAATTTTTCAAATTTTCGGTAAATCTTCTCCAAAAATTTTGAAACTTACGAATAATTTTTGGTAAAAACGTGATTCATACACCGAAAATTTCAAAGGGGTACTAGAAATTTCAATTTTTACTGCTTCTCCAAAGTGAATTTTTTAAAGAAATGTAACTTTTTTTAGATAAATAATAACAAGGGCATTTTAGTCTATACGAGAAAATATGGAGGTGCTATAAATAGTTTTAGGGGTGGCATATTAACGTTCCTAGGTTAAAGGCTTAAAAAAGCCCAATCCATCCTCTATCCACTCCAATATTCATTCATTCAATATTCATTCATTCACCACATGTCCCAAAAAAAATCTACTTAATATAAATCCAAGGTTGTCTGATGACTACCTTAGACACAACCCTAACCCTAATTCTTAGGTGGCATCATATCACAATCCTATTGCTTATGCGGCATCATACTAAAATTTAGAATTTTTATCATTCTTATTTTAATTCTTCACACCAACTCCAATTCAATACCACAATTAATAATAATATTAAAAATAAATAATAATAATAATAATAATAATAATTTAATAATATTAAACCATCACTAATAATAATAATAAAATAATATCTAACTAATAATAATAGTAAAATAATAATAATAATAATAATAATCTAATAATATAATAACCGACCACCATAATTATAAATAATACTAGTAATATATTAAATTAACACTATTATATGTTAATATCCTAATTCTCTTTCTTTTATTAAAAAAATATTTAATTCTCAAATTATAATAATAATATATTAATATTAAACCACCACTATTAATAATAATAATATAATATCTAGCTAATAATAATAATAATAATATAACAAAACATAAATTAAAAGTTTTGGAATTATAATATTATTATTATTTATTAATGAACTCAAAAAATTAGTTTTGCATTTTATAACAAATATATAAAATATATGCTCATATAAATATAAATGAAATTAAGATTAAATTTAAATTTCGGAATTTTGAAATTTTAAGATTATTTCTAATAAGTAGTTTTTAATTTTTTTAATATATTGATTAAAATATATATTCATAGATTATTATTATTATTATTATTATTATTTTTGTTTGACAATTTTTATACCTCTCTTAGAATTCTCTTAACATTTCATTAGTAATTGTTATTTAAAATTATTTTTTTAGTCTTTGAAAAATTAATAAAAAAATATAATAGTTTTCTATTCTTAGAATTCTCATATCCCTTTAATTTTGTAAATCCTATATCGTGTAACTTCTCTGTCCCTTTAATATTGTGTAACTCTCATATCTCTTAGTATTGTTTATACATCATTAGTGAATAACCAATTTTCAATTTTGTAACCACTTTTTTTCCTATTTTTTTTAATATCCTTTATTAATACAACTCTTTTTCAAACAATATTACTAGCATTTATATACCACTTTTTTCTAGCAATATTATTAAACCATCTTTCTATAATATAATCTAAAAATAAATTTTCAATTCTTTGAAAAATTAATAAAAATATATAATAGGAATAGAATAAAAATTAAAATAAAATATAAATTTAAACTTTTGAAATAATTTATTATGAAAATATTAATTTAATAAATTATTCAGTTACAATTACTCTAATATTTATAGTTTTGCATAATGACACATTATTGCAAAATATATTGCATTTAATTACAATTTATTTTGGAAGAAAAATCAGTTACAATTTTCTAATTAGATCAATTTTTAATTATTGCAAAAATTAATGTTTAGAAAATAAAGTGTTATATGAAACGGTCCATTCAATAAAATTTAAATTATAAATTCAATATAAATTAAATTTTGTAGTTTGTGTTGCTAATATAAATTCAATCAAGATATATGTGATTTTTGATTTCTTACCATGCTATCATTTTGTTATTTTAACTTATTATTCTGAATGAGATCAATTTGTCTCACTCTCTTCCTTAAATAGATAAACTCCTTTTATTTCTTCCTCACACCATCCTTTGATTTCTTACTATCCTTTCATTTGATGCAAGCATGGGATGAATGGGTGAACTATTCTACACCATTAAAAAATAGAATAGATTTTTCTATCTTTATTTAATCCAAAAGCTCTTGGAAGGTCTACTCTTTTTATTTTACATCTATTCAAATCTATTTCATATCCATATTTTTCCGTGTAAATTTTATTTTTTTACTTTTGATCATATTCAAATTTATTTTATAAGTATTATTTTGATCATATTCAACTTTATTTCATACTCATATTTATATTGTGTAATATAATTTCTAATTATTATTTTACAGGTTTTGCAATTTCAATGAGTCTAATCAGCCAAGCTCCTACAAACAACAATTTAAGAACGAAAATTGAAATATATGTCTCTTACAATCACCTAGAGCATTTAAATTCTAAAAGCTGTAATACATATGCTTATGTTAATAAATTTTTATTTTTTTTATTGATTTTTAATTTTTTTTGGTTTAATTTCCTTCCTCTTTCTTCACAATTCTAGAATGGTGCTACACTCTACTATGTTTCCTTTTGTAAATAAATTTTAATTTTTATATTATAAATTCTAAATATTATTTTAGTCATTACGAATAACAACCTTAGAATGAGTATTGAAATATTGCAATAATTTAGATCATCAAATTTCTAGAACTATAATACACATACATTCATCGAAATACAATCATATTAATTAGATTATTATTATTATTTGTTTAATTTCCTTCTTCCCCTTATGATTTCTTTCAAATATAACCATATCAATAATATTTAATTTCCATTTTATTGTTAGGAAGTTTTTTTTGTTTTAATTTCTATTATGTGAATTTGAAAATGTTTTTATGGTTTAGCAACATGGAATGGTTGATGTTGTTATTCTTTATATAAATAAAGATTTTATTCGTTTAGACAAACTATTTCTATCAACCAAGATTCTTACACTATAATTAGTGCATATTGATAATGTTTAATTTTATTTCTTTTTTAACTGTAATAATCTATGAATTTACATTCTATTTCAATCATTAATGAGTTATTAAAAATAATAAAATATTCTGTCAAAAAAATAATAAAATATATTTCTCACTATTTATGATATTTATCAATCTAAATTGTAACTCTTAAAAAATTAAAACTCCATTTTACTATATTAATGATGTTATCTGCTAATAAAAATTTTAACTCTGCACTTAGTACCAAATTTTGATATTTCTCACTATTAGAAATTTTAAAATTATAATTTTTACTAATTATTGATATAAATTTTAACTGTTTAAATGACAACCAATCAAACTGTTATTTTCTAAATTATTTATTTATTAAAATTATTAAATTTTTAAGATACAATCTAATTGAGAAAATTTAATGTAATTCCTATATTTACTTACAATTACATCTATCTTTTTTATTATTCCATAAAATACATATTCTCAAATATTATAGTAAACTCATATATAATAATTATTCAAATTAAATTATTAGAAAAAAAATCCTATAAACATAACTAATTAATCCTCTATATTGTTCTTAAAATTCATAAAACTGTATATAATTACTCAAATAAAATTATTTAAGAAATACTCTATAAATAAAACAATAATCTAAAGTTTAAAATTTCATATACAATATATTACAGTCAACCGTGCAACGCGCGGGTTATATACTAATTGAATTAAATCCATAATATACTCTGTACATAGATCAAAACCCTCAAGAGTAGCTAACATAAATGTGAATAGGGAAGCTCAGGCCTGTTACGCATATAGTCCTCTCCAATAGCAAAGGGAACATTTTCCCACCAATTATATGACTAAAGTTTTAAAGCTATAGCAACTAATTTATCCACACAATGATTTACCTCCCTATAAATTTGATAAACCAAGAACAACATATTTTGAGTATGATTCGGATAATTGAATCATCTATTTCGAATCTACCAAGGAACGTTTAAAATCTAAAGTAACTATTCTAGAGTTGGTTTCCAACCATAACTTATGCAAACCTTTTTTGAGTGCAAATTAATTAATTGGTATACATAAATATCTTAAGTACTACTCGTTTAGAGATCTAAAACAAATTTTAAAATATGACCTTTAAAATGTATTTTTGAATAATAATTTTATGATTCATAAGAGTAGAACTCAAGATTAAAGGGAAAAGAGATTTAAAATTTACCAACTCAACTACAATTATATATGTGATTAATGCATCATTATACATTTTTACAACTAAATAAAAAAAAATTTCAAGCCTTTTTTTAACCCAATTTTTTTAGGCCTAAAACTCTAACTTTGGTGGCTTGGCCCTTGGGCCGGCCCTTCTTAAGTCAATCTTAAAGAGCACTATCTTAACCAATATTGACTACAAAGAAACCTAAAAACAAGGACTTAGCATTTCAGGAAATTCCTGCCCATTATGCAAAACTTATACTACCCATTGTTTAATGATAATTTTTGGAGACCCCCTATGGGGAGAACCCTCGCAGAAAATCCCTAAATATCCTGCTTCGGATATGTATTTCTGAAGTATTTTTTTTTCTAGATTTTTACAAAATTCGGAGATGCATCTCCGAAGTATTTTTTTTCTTCAGTTTTCACAAAATTCAGAGATGCATCTCCGAAAGCACTTAAATTTCAAATTTAACGTTGGATTTTTTCGGAGATGCATCTCCGAAAAAATTCATCCCAAAATTTGGGATATTAATTAATTCGGATATGCATATCCGAAATATCCCAATATTCTAAATTTGACGTATCAAATTTTATTAACACACAAACTAAATAAAATAAAGATGATAATTCGTGCATTCAACCAAAAACCAAAAATACATCGTAAAATAAAAAAATATTATTATTTCAAATATGTCATTGGTAAATTAATCGATCAATTAAATGTTACTATATATATTAACACACAAATTAAAATACAAACTAAATAAAATAAAGTTGATAAGCCGTACATTGAACCAAAAACCAAAATACATAGTAAAATAAAAGAATATTAATATCTCAAATAGAAAGGTAGTAAACCGTACATTCAACAAAAAAACCAAAAATACATCCTAAAATAAAAGAATATTAATACTCTAAATATGTCATTGATAAATTAATTGATCAATTAAATGTTATATATATATTATATTATAAAATAATTAATATTTCATTTACTTTATTATATTAAATAGATATTTTAATTAAAATAATATATATTTTAATTAATATAATTAATTATATTATTAATACAATTAATTATACTATTGATTTTATTGATTCACCTTGATTTTTATTTTTTAATAATTATTAAAACCAAACTCCAAATATATTATGAAAGTCTATGAGTAGAAACTCAATTAGAGACGATTTTAGATTTATTATGATTAACATGTGCACTAAAAGCTCGTGCATTTATCTAAGAGGTTCATCACCTAAAGAATGTTTGATTGATATATTGGATCCGTTTTAAAAAACGGTCGCGATCGCGTCACATTCGTGTAAAGGTTTTTGCGATTTCGGTCGGTACAAGTGTATTACGGTCGTCGCAGTGTGAATTAATAACAATTTAATAGGTATCGAGAGTCTAGAAGAGTGGATGATGATTTCAATCTAATTACAGAAAATTGAGTTTAAACTAAAAGCTCTCAAGACATTCAGAAGGATTTATAGTCATTTATCATTTGTATTAAAAGTATTTGATGTCACTTTTAGAGCAATGTTTCCTCCAAATGTACCTTGTGTTTCTATCACTCTCTAAGTGCCATATCTTTGTCCTTTTCCTACCAAAATTATTCTTCCATGTTTAGGGCTTTGTCAAGACAAATATGGGATTGTTTTTCCTATTCAAAGAGATCATCGTTGGAGCTTGAAAGATTAATTTGATTATGGATGGATTCAAGACTTTCTTGAGCTTCTTTGAGGTGAATATGCATATTTCCAAAATAATTATTATTCCACCACCTCAATATGTCTTTGAGTAACTTGAGCTTTTGGGACAATATAAACATATAACAGCCTAACATTTCTTGTTCCTGCAATTTGTGAAAGAGGCTCCTTTTGTTTGTTATGAATTGTGTTATAAGAATCAGTCAAGTGTTGAAATCACCAATCAGACGCCAATGAAGGAATGAAGGAAGTGTTGATTTTGAACTGATTGAAGGGAAAGCCAAAGTTCTCTCGTGTTCATGTAATTTGTGGAGGGATATATTCACTAAAGCACAAATAATTTCTCTATATTTTAGAATAAAAGAAACTTGTTGATCATCATTACTAACAATTATAGGATGTATGCTTTTACTGCATAAGAACTATATCCATTATTAACATATAAATGATTAAGATAAATAGATATAAAGAAATGATAACATAATAGTGACACTTTAATCACTTGCAAATATAGTTGTCAAAATGGGCTATCCAGTTCTAAGCGGGCCGGCTTGGGCTTTGGGCTTTATAGGGCTGGGCCAAAAAAGCCCTGTGTAATATGAGCTCGAGATTTACTACCCGAGCTCAGTCCTAGATGGGCTATGGACTACCCGACTCTAAATGAGTTTTTTTTTTTTTAAATTAAAATAAAAACTTCATAATATTTATTGTAAATAAAATTAAAAATTATGGTATTTTAAACACAATACATTTTTAAGTACTATATTATCTCTTATAGATACTATAATGTGTTTCTAAATACTATATGTCTAAATTGTATAAAATAATACTTGAATATTTATTATAAGAGAAAAACTAATATAATATAATAAAAAAATATTGATTATATTAATGTATAATATTTAAAAGAGAAAGATTGAATAAAATAGAGATAAAATTTAGTGAAGTGAGAAAAATCAATATGTTATTTTGGAATAAGATAATATAAATATTAATATATTTTTTTAAAATTTATAATTATGCGAGTCTAATGGGCTACCCATGACCCATATGAGCTAGCCCTAATGGGTAGTGGACTTTTCAGAGCTGGTATAAAAAGGCCCTGAAAAATATGAACTCTAATTTTAAGGCTCAAGGCCTAAGATTTTTCGAACCTAGCGAGCGGCTCATATGAATTAGCTCATTTTAACAGCTCTACTTGCAACCTTCAGCCAACAAGAAGCGTCTTGTGTCATGCCTCTAATATTAAACTTTTTTCAGAACTAATAAGAAAAAAGATGTGACTTAACCCTGATTCTTACTTTAGTCTTGTTATTGATTTTCTCTCTAAGTTTCAAACTCTTTTTTTTAAGTACAAAAAAAGTTCCACTTATATAAAAAATAGGATGAATGAAAACATTTAGCGCCTAATTCAAATAAGTTAGCCTACTAAACGTTTCCTACTGTAACCCAAGTCACAGTACAACATTTAAAACCTCAAAAATATGTGCAATGATTTTGGTTTGATAGACTATTTAAAAATTGTTCGTGCTTATGGTAAAATTATTTTTTAATATTGATTGAGTGATAAACTTATCAATTTTAGTGAATTTGTGAGGGAGAGAGAAAAAATGAGTAGATATGAGCACAATAAATGTCTTTAGATTTATAAATTTTGAGATTTAAGAAAGAAATTGTACTTAACCATGATCTTGGAAGTTGTTTATACCCGGACCTTGGCAAGGATAGAACCGGCCCATAAGCATAATAAGTCATGACAATTTCTTTATCCACCCACTATCTTTTTAGGAACCTCCAGCGAAATTCCAAAAACGTCCCTATATTTTGGAAGTGCATCTTCAAAGTCATCAAAAAGGGTGATTTCGGAGATGCATCTCCGAAATCATTTTTTTTTAAAAAATAAGGTGTTTTTGGAGATGCATCTCCGTAATCACCTTTTCGGAAATGCATCTCAGAAAACACCTTTTCGAAAATGCATCTCAGAAAACACATGCGTTTTGCAGTTTAAACAAAACAGTCTCCCTCTTTTTCATTTTACCCTAAAACACAAATACTTCAATACAACAACCATTTCCTCCTACTACTACACAAAGTTTGACCTCTAAACTTGCTCTACAACATTCAAAGGCTACTTCAAAGGCTACAATCAAAGCTTCAAATTTGTAAATTTCACAACCTTAAACTCTAGGATTGATAATCATATTAGGGCGGTTAGAAATTAGCAAAATGTAGTAGGTTTAAGTTATTATGGGTCAATGGTAGTGTATAGTTGATAAAAATAGGATTTTGAATGGGTTAGAGCAAGAAATGGGTTTCTGCAAAAAATGGAGTTCGCAGGTTTTTTCGGAAGTGCACTTCCGAAAACACCTCTCTGACCAGTTTCGGAAATGCACTTCCGAAATGTAGTCAGAATTGTTTTTTTAATTTTCTTAATTGTTTCGCTGTCTTACTGGTTTCAATTTTTTCAAGAAAATGTCAGGAAACCAGACACGACTTAGATAGGGTACAGAGACCCAGACCGCATCGGCTCAACGCGAGCGGGCGGCACAGCTAGCATCGACACGGGGACAGGGTTGAGTATGAGTACCCTTCCAAACGGATGAGGCGCCTGCTGGTTCCTCATCTGGATCGAGGATTCGGCTGGCTCGGGCTTCTTCCTCTCGTGAGGTGGTATGCGAGGAGGAGGAGGAGGTGAGACATGACCAGGAGGAGATACCCGATGTTGACCCTCCGCACAGGGAGGATGATGCGGAGGAGGGCTACTCGGGAGGGCCTACAGACACTACCGTGCTGATTTACTACCATGACCACGTCGCTCGACGTGTTTGGGAATGAGAGGTAGTTTTTTTAATTACACTTTATAATTTAACCGTTTTTTATTTAGGTTTTTATTCCATTTTCTCCTAAAGGTCTAACTAAGTTTCTTTTTTATTTTTGTTTTTGTTGTGACAGAAACGGCCGACCATAAAATCCGTGAACCATGCGCGGAAAATATTTTCTCTGTTTAAACCACAGGCTCAGTGGTTTAATGACGTGGTAGCTGGGAGCGGGCTTGGAGGGTTATGCATGACCGAATATAGTACCATCAGCCATGACATGTAGGGCACTTTTGTCGAGCGGTGGCACAAGGAGACGTCTTCTTTCCACCTTCCTATTGGGGAGTTGACGATCACCTTACACGACGTGGCCTATCTGCTCCACCTGCCGATCAGAGGGAGGATGCTGGACCATCCCCGGATTCAGAGGGTTGAGGCCATAGAGTAGATGGTGGATTATCTGGGCATGGACCCAAACATGGCTGATTATGAGTGCAGAGTGACGAGTTAGGCGCATATCAGGTTCTCCATCTTGAAAGAGCTGTATGAGAACTACTTGGTGGCGGCAACGAAGTCCGAGCAGGAGGGTGATGGGCTTTTTACTGAGTATCATCGTGCTTGCGCTCTGCGGTGCTGGTTCATGGTAGGCACTGTACTCTTTGTGGACAAATGTGCAACCTACGTCGACATGACGTATCTCCGATACTTTATCGATTTGATTACAGTTGACCAGTGGAACTGGGGGGCAGCCATTCTAGTATACCTATACCAGAAGCTGAATGAAGCCTCCAACTGGAGGATCATACAGTTGACTGGATCTAGCACACTCCTCACGGTACGTTTCTTTTTAATTATTTCACATTTAATTATGGTTCATATTTTTTTCATCATATTATCGTATCGTATTTGTGTTTCCGGGATGGATCATCTCATACTTCCACCGCATCCACGACTTCGATATTGATCCTGTGTACGATGACGCCATGCCCAGGGCCGCATGATACATCCTCCAAAGGGGGAATAACATAGTGGGCCCATATCGCGTGTACCTCAACGGCACTGTGCACGATGACATCCGTTGGACGCCCTTCACTGATTACCGTGAAGTTGTCCCATTCGATCGCATCGCATTATATTCTGGATGATTGGAATGTGGGACCAACACCATGGTCAGGTATCTGCCGGAGCGGTGCATGAGGTAGTTTGGACGTGTACAGATGATACCGAGGTCTCTGTTTGAGGCTGCTCCCGACACCGTTACCCGAGTGGGCCTCACTCCTATATTTGAGAATTGGGCTCATCATTTGGTATCTGAGGAGTATCAGCGTACTGTGGCCACCCATGCCTGGCACTATGTAGATGGGTACTTCACATGGTTTTATCGTGTGTCACATCCTTTGATGACACCCGACGCTCCCGAAGATCCACCTAGGCCAGCACATGAGGAGACCTTGGAGAACCAGCATGCCGAGGATGACCATGCCACTGATCTCCTGTCGATATGCCAGCTGATACAGATGCTTGGTCATGATGCATTGGATAGAGGTATCATTGAGCAGGGAGGTCCAGAGGCAGTTGTCATTGTGGAGAGGATGGTCAGTGACGCGGCCGGTGCAGCGGCGTATAGGAGGCAGAGAAGGTCCCAGAGAGTTAGGGTTAGGCATACTCAGTAGTAGTTGCCTATTTATTTTTTATTCTTGACTTTTTTGTATTCGTGTTGTATTATTTTGACACTGAGCACTTATCCGTACAACTATTTTTGTATTTATAATATTGGTATTTTATTCTAATTTACGTGTTATATTTTTTCGATTCTATTATATTTTGTTGATTAATGTAAAATATGGGATTAATCATTGTTTTGAAAAAAAAAGAAGAAAAACTCATAGCATATTTCGGAGATGCATCTCCGAAATAATGGAAAATGTGAAAATAGGTGTTTTTAGAGATGTATTTCCGAAAACACCCAAAAATAGGTGTTTTCGGAGATGCATCTATGAATTCTGAGAAAATAGGAAAAAAGGTGACTTCGGAGATGCATCTCCGTAATCAAGGGTATTATGAGGTTTTCAGTAGGAGTTCTCACCCCAGGGGGTGGATAAAGAAATTGTCTAAGTCATAAGCCAAAATCTTAATTTGGTTCTAATCGGTCTCAGTCCCAAATTTGATCCAATGAGGAGTATTACAATTTAACCATTTAAGTCCAAATTGTAAGGATATTCATGATAAGTGTAATGTCAATATCTATATTGATGGATAAAAGATAAGGTTATAAGACCTATAAAACAGGTCCTAACTTCCAGGTAGGGAACTAAATTAAGGTCATCAGATGACATAATAAATTATATCCCGACATCTGTCGGCCTAGACGGCTGTGATTGGAGCTGAAAAAACAAGAGCCGTAAAAAACCTTAGTAAAACTCCTATATACACTACAACTAGTGACACTTTTATGACGAAACTTTCATCTCGAACATGCTAAAAACCAAGAGTATATGTCTTAGGAGCATCATGTTTGATTTTTTAAATAAAATAAACAACATTTTACTTCGGTGTTATAAAACACCGAGGTAACACAACTATAATTGAGCGTCGTTTTTTATCCATAAAATAATAATATACCTATTCTCTCAGTTTTTTTGAAGAACCGAGGTAATATAGCTATAAGGTATCTCGCTTCAGATCTCCGTTACCGCATTTAAATTTTTTTTCAATAATTTATCTCTCGGTGTCTTTTCCAAATTCCATGTTTTTCTTTTTTAATTAGTAATTCTCAAAATCTTTGTTATAAATTAACAAGAATAGGCAATAATAGAAAAAATAAATATTTCATTGATAATAAAAAAACAAGACAACAGAGAAAACTATTCCACAAATTCAAACTTCTCAGTCCACTCAACTTCAACATTATTTTTAACTATCCCTAACATAGAGAAAAGTTCAGAAAGAACTCTTCCATATGGTATGAATAAATTCATTTCCTCCCGAGAAATGCTTATCATTTTCTTCAAAAAGTTGAAAATGAAAAGAGGAAGATTAACTCTGACGTTGTAGGTGAGAAAGTACAAGAGATGCTTGTTATACTAAGTAAATGTTTTCAGTGGTTTCTCTCTTGGGCGAAAATTTGCCACTAGAAGTTGAAACCAAAATTTTGCTATAGAGAGTAGAGAAGTATAACTAGTGGGCTTATTTTGGCTGGCATAAATTCGGTGAAGGCGAGTTCATTAGACATTATTGAACTGATAATGTTCAACACAACTACCTGTCTCTTGATAGTTGATTGTCATAGCAATCAGTGATGGAGTAATAAAGAAAGGAGAGCTATTGACATAGGATCGGATGACTTCACCATGACCAAGTGGCACAACAGTGGCATTCATCCAGAACTCTTTTACGAGATTAGTGAATATGGGGTCATGTAGAATGTGAAAGCAACCATTCAACCTTTGTTTGTTAACAACTTTCCTTAGATCAAAACAATCAAAATCAATAAAATTTTCATTGATAACGAACAAAATATTTGCATCCATTTTTGAATATTAAAAAGGATTTGAAACAAGGAAACAAGACACAGAGAGTTTGAAATGAGACGTTGAAAATATGAAACGAATTTGAAACAAGGTTTAAAGACACAAAGAGTTGGAAATGAGACGTTTAAATAGCTCAAAAGCCTCCTTGAAAATCCAAAAGAGACGTTACGACTTGAATATAGATGATCATTGATATTCTAGTGATATGATTCTAATGCATGCGCACCATACTTTAATTAGTTTTTAAAACAACATATTACCTCGGATTTTCACATAACCGAGGGGAAAAACCAAACTGGAGCCTCTCTTTTTATTATATTTTGATTTGTAAATTAAATAATCTAACCATTCAATTTTCATAATAACCGAGGGATAAGATACTCATATTTTACTATAAAAGCATTCCTTAAAAATATTTGCACCTCGGTTTTCCTACAATTCGAGGGGATAATTTAGCGTTAAAATTGGGGATATTTGTAACACCCTAAGTAACCCCCGCGTAATTTAAATAGATTATCAGAGTAAATTCAACACAAAAGTATTTAGGATGCTACAGTTCAACAAAACCTTCTCACACATCATGATATGTAACACATACTACTTTTATAAATTATAATTAAGATAATAATAATAAAAATATGTATGAAAATTCAACTTGTATTCAAGCAGCAGAAATATCATCAACTAATAATAATTTAAAACATAATCATGTTTATAAGTAAAATATAGCTACGTCAACTCAAGAGATATTCAATTAATCTTCACAACATAAAATACATAAAAAATTCTCTCCCCAGTGTTACACATCAGAGCAGATGCCGACACTATAAAAGAATTACGAAGAGTACTCTCTTCTACTCACGTCCTTACCTTTTACATATCACCTGCGCGTTACCCACATAAAAAACATTCAAACAGAAGGGGTGATATATCATAACTATATAAAGGAATGCACAATAATAAGCGAGTAACAAATTATTATAATTATATCACACATTCCAACAATGCACATATCCACACCACCAACATAAAACACAACACCGATGTATTCACTCCATCAACACAACAACACAAAACCAATGAAATACAATGAGACTCAACAACTAAAATTGGGGATATTTGTAACACCCTAAGTAACCCCCGCATAATTTAAATAGATTATCAGAGTAAATTCAACACAAAAGTATTTAGGATGCTACAGTTCAACAAAACCTTCTCATACATCATGATATGTAACACATACTATTTTTATAAGTTATAATAAATATAATAATAATAAAACATGTATGAAAATTCAACTTGTATTCAAGCAGCAGAAATATTTCCAAAAACACATTCTTTAACCCAACACTAGTTAACATACATCTAACTCTTTCCAAAAATGGTTCGATTAAACCTTTCAGCCAAACCATTTTGTTGGGGAGTATCTGCATTAGTTTTGTGCCTTGCAATACTAGAGGCTGCACAAAAACTGCTGAAAATTTCATTGCAAATCGGTTCTCAACCTCTTGACCTTTCTGCGAGTCTGATTTTTGACCAGAGTCTTCCAACTTTTGAATTTATCAAATGTTTCATCCTTCATCTTCTACAAGAATACTTATAACTTATTAGAATAATCATCAACTATGGATAGAAAATACCTTGTTCCTGAATGTGATGGACACCTTGCCGGCCAAAAAGATCAGCATGGATGTAATCAAGGGATCCATGTGTTCTTTATTTTCCTTTACTGAAATTCACTCGACAAGATTTTCCAAGTACACAGGGTTCAAAAAACTTTAGCTTTTCGACTTTGTCTTCACCAAGAAGATTTTGTTTCCGTAGTTCGACCATGCCCCTTTCACTGACATGGCCCAATCTCATGTGCCAAATTTCTGTTTTCGACAAAGGTTTCGTGGATGAAACATTTGCAAAACCGCTTACACTTCAGCCTCAAAGGTACACAAGCCTTGTTTCTTCACGCCTCTCAAGATTTCCTTTGAACCTTTCATGAATTTTAGGATACTTTTCTCTCTTTGGAAAACATATAATTGCTTGTCAAATTCACCAAGAGAAATCAAAATTCTCTTCAAACCAGGTACATACCTGACTTCTATCAACAACCTTATTGACTCATCATGGAGCTTTAATCTCACAAATCCAACACCTGTAATCTTGCAAGCTTTGTTGTTTCCCAAGAATGCAGTGAAGGATAGAAAAACACTTAGAAAGGGGGGGGGGTTTGAATAAGTGTAGCTTTAAAAACTTGACAGATAAAAATAAATTGCACAGTTATTTTTATCCTGGTTCGTTGTTAACTAAACTACTCCAGTCCACCCCCGCAGAGATGATTTACCTCAACTGAGGATTTAATCCACTAATCGCACGGATTACAATGGTTCTCCACTTAGTCAGCAACTAAGTCTTCCAGAGTCTTCTGATCACACACTGATCACTCCAGGAACAACTGCTTAGATACCCTCTAAGACTTTTCTAGAGTATTCTGATCCACACGATCACTCTAGTTACAACTTGCTTAGATAACCTCTAAGACTTCCTAGAGTATTCTGATCCACACGATCACTCTAGTTCCTTACAACTTAATGTAATCAATTCTAAGAGTATTACAAATGCTTCTTAAAAGCTATAATCACAAACTGTGATATTTCTCTTAACGTTTAAGCTTAATCTCACTAATATATTACAACAGCAATGTAGTGAGCTTTGATGAAAATGAAGATTCTGAGCTTTGAGTAGAACAGAGTTTCAGCAAGTTAATATGAGTTGTTTTTGTTCAGAATCGGTAGAATCATTAACCTTGCTTATCATCAGAACTTCATATTTATAGGCGTTGGAGAAGATGACCGTTGAGTGCATTTAATGCTTTGCGTGTTCCGTACAGCATCGCATTTAATGTTATACGCTTTTGTCAACTACCTCGAGCCTTGTTCACGCTGTGTCTACTGACGTTGCCTATAATAGCTTTTAACGTTCCTTTTGTCAGTCAGCGTAGCTTGCCACTTGTACTTCCTTCTGATCTGATGTTTGTGAATACAACGTTTGAATATCATCAGAGTCAAACAGCTTGGTGCAAAGCATCTTCTGATCTTCTGACCTTGAAGTGCTTCTGAGCGTGATACCATCAGAACTTCAGTGCTTCTGATCTCATGTTCTTCTGATGCTTCCATAGACCCATGTTCTGATTCTGCTTCGACCATCTTCTGATGTCTTGCCAGACCATGTTCTGATGTTGCATGCTGAACCCTTTGAGACAAAGCTTCTGAGCGCTGAATTATGCGTACTCTTTATATATATTTCCTGAAAGGGAAATTGCATTGGATTAGAGTACCATATTATCTTAAGCAAAATTCATATTATTGTTATCATCAAAACTAAGATAATTGATCAGAACAAATCTTGTTCTAACAATCTCCCCCTTTTTGATGATGACAAAAACATATATAAATGATATGAATTTGCGATCAGAAAGAGCAGACGGCAAAAGACAAATTACACAGCTATAGCATAAGCATATGAATATGTCTCCCCCTGAGATTAACAATCTCCCCCTGAGATAAATAATCTCCCCCTGAAATAAATACTCGAAGAACTTTAATAAAAGACTTCCCTGATTATTTCGGTAGAGACGATCACATAAGCTTCTGTCTTCAGAGAATTCATAGCTTCTGACTTCTGCTTCCATTGGACAGCTTCAGAACTAGAATTACTTTAGATCCCTAGAACACTCACAGCTTCTGATTCCTGCTTCCATCTAGGACAGCTTCAGAACTTGAATTTCTTTGATCTTCTGAACATTCACAGCTTCTGACTTCTGCTTCCATCTAGGACAGCTTCAGAACTTGAATTTCTTTGATCTTCAGAACATTCACAGCTTCTGATTTCTGCTTCCATTTAGGACAGCTTCAGAACTTGAGTTTTCTGGATCTTTAGAACATTCACAGCTTCTGATTTCTGCTTCCCTCGGATAGCTTCAGAGCTTTGAATTTCTACCAACATCACTTCATGCTAGATTTGTATCAGAACATTGTTGAATGTACCAGAGCATCATCAGAGCATCTCTACATCCTGAAATGTTACAGAACAAAAACTAAACGACAAAAGTCAGCATGAACGAGTCAGAACATAAAATGTATATTAGAACACATGATATGTATCAGAGCCATATAGGCTAAAATAATGTATCAGAGCAAATAGAATTTTGTCAGAGCAAATAGACAAATATGGATCAAATTCTATTATCAGTGCTTCTGATTCATTCTTCTTTCTTGCTTCTGATTTCTGAAGCTTAACAGCACTCAGCTTGCTTCAGTTTCCATGAGCTTATTCTGTTTACAGAATAACACTTCTTGTGTTTGCTTTGAAGATTCTCTTCACTTCTTTATACCTGCAAAACACTTAAACCATATAGAACTTGCAGTTCTTGTTAGTAAATGTGTGGGAGCTTTACCCAGCAACTGATAGATTAATCAAATCATTTATCATTTATCTTCTCCCCCTTTTTTGTCATAACATCAAAAAGAATATTTCAAAAGATTCAGATGAATAAAACGACAAATAAAATCACTGGAATGTAAAAACAAAGAAACTTTTCATTTATAATCAAAAGATATTACATGAGAAGATGTTTAACAAGCAGATGCAACAAGGAAAGAAAACCACTAAGACCAAAAACTAAGACCCTAGCTAAGACAAAATCTGCGCCAGCATGTCTCGAACCCGGTCATAATTTACTGCTTCCTGGGCTTGATGAAGAGTTCATGGTGGATTTGCAGATAATGAACAGCTAGGGTTTGATATGAATGCAAAAAGATAGAAAAGGAAAACACAGACAGAGTGTAATAGAGAAAATATAAGAGGGAAGGAGACGCGTTTGAAGAGTATTTAAAAGAAAATAAAATGAACCAAATGATGGATAGCATTTAATGTTACGTGACATAAGGAGAGATAATAAAGACGAATGAGGTGACTAGCACAGTTACCTATGGTCGGCGTCCCTTCAACTGCACGCGCGCTTATCCATGAATAGTAACGACAGGTTTACCATCCCGAGATAAAACGTTACAGCTGTTTTTGCTTTAAAAGAGGTTCTGAATCAACTTAGACAATGAAACGTTAGTAATAACCGAATCATAATTTCTAAAAGATTTCAATCAGAACTTCTGATTAAAAAAAAATCCACATTCATTTCAAAAGATACTCATACGTAAGAACTTCTCATCTTCTCATTCTGGGCATAAATCCATACTGATGTTCTTCAGAATGAACTTAAACCTATCTTCAGCCAGGGGTTTTGTAAAGATATCAGCCCATTGATGGTCTGTATCCACAAAGTTTAAAGATATAACACCCTTCTGAACATAGTCCCTTATGAAATGATGTTTAATCTCAATATGTTTAGCCTTTGAATGAAGAATAGGATTCTTAGATAAACATATAGCAGAAGTATTATCACAGAATATAGGAATGTTACTCTCATATATCTGATAATCTTCTAACTGACTCTTCATCCAGAGCATCTGTGTACTGCAACCAGCAGCAGCGACATATTCTGCTTCTGTTGTTGATAGAGCAATAGTTGCTTGCTTCTTGCTATACCAGGAGATCAAATGACTTCCAAGAAATTGGCAACTTCCTGAAGTACTTTTTCTTTCAATTCTGTCTCCAGCATAGTCAGCATCGCAGAATCCTACTAAGTTGTATTCTTTAGATTTTCTGTACACTAAGCCAACATTAGTAGTACCTTTCAGATACCTTAGAATTCTCTTAACAGCAGTTAAATGAGATTCTCTAGGATCTGATTGGAATCTAGCACACAAACAAACACTGAACAGAATGTCAGGTCTAGAAGCAGTCAAATATAGAAGAGATCCAATCATACCTCTGTATAACTTCTGATCTACCTTCTTACTTACCTCATCCTTACCTAGGATGCATGTTGGATGCATAGGAGTTTTGGCTTCTTTGCAGTCTAGAAGATTAAACTTCTTCAGAAGTTCCTTCACATACTTGGTTTGGTGAACATACGTTCCTTCTGATGTTTGATTTATTTGTATTCCAAGGAAATACTTGAGTTCTCCCATCATGCTCATTTCAAACTCAGCCTGCATAGACTCAGCAAACTCCTTTCCAAGTGTAGCATTAGATGTTCCAAAAATAATATCATCTACATATATTTGACAAATTAAAATATCCCTTTTAAAGGTTTTACAAAAGAGAGTAGTGTCCACTTTTCCTCTAGTGAAACCATTATCCAGAAGGAAAGAACTTAAGCGTTCATACCAAGCTCTGGGAGCTTGTTTCAATCCATACAACGATTTCTTTAGTTTAAAAACATGATTAGGAGACATAGCGTCTTCAAAACCAGGAGGTTGATGGACATAAACTTCTTCATCTATATAACCATTTAAGAAGGCACTCTTAACATCCATCTGATAGAGAGTGATGTTATGTTGAGTGGCAAATGAAATTAATAGACGAATAGATTCTAACCTGGCCACTGGTGCAAAGGTTTCTGTATAGTCAAACCCTTCTTGCTGACTATAACCCTGAGCCACCAGTCTGGCTTTGTTCCTTACCACTTCACCTTTCTCACTGAGCTTGTTTCTGAAGACCCATTTTGTACCAATTATATTGAATCCATCTGGTCTAGGAACAAGATCCCAAACATCATTCCTTGTAAACTGATTCAGTTCTTCTTGCATAGCAATTATCCAGTCTGGATCTTCTAGAGCATGATCAACAGAAGTTGGCTCGATCAAAGATACAAGACCTAATTGACAGTCTGCATTGTTCTTAAGGAATGCTCTTGTTCTGATTGGATCATCCTTCTTTCCAAGAATGACATCTTCTGAATGATCAGAGATGAGTCTGGATGATCTTCTGAAAGATGGTTCTTCAGAAATGCTTAGATTCTCCAGAGAAGCTGATACTTGATCTTCAGATTCTTTGCTTCTAAGAAGCTCTGCTTCTGATGCGTTGCTTCTTGGCTCAACAACTTCTGATATATCAATATCACAATCTGCAAAATTATCAAACTGCTTTGGTTTTTCAGAACCAAGCTTATCATCAAACCTGATATTGATTGATTCTTCTACAATCAATGTTTCAGTATTGTATACTCTGTAGCCTTTTGAGCGTTCAGAATATCCAAGAAGGAAACATTTTTGTGCTTTGGAATCAAACTTACCAAGATGATCCTTAGTGTTCAGAATAAAGCATACACATCCAAAAGGATGGAAATATGAAATGTTGGGCTTTTTATTCTTCCACAATTCATAAGGAGTCTTATTTAGAATAGGTCTGATAGAGATTCTATTCTGAATATAGCATGCAGTGTTTATTGCTTCTGCCCAGAAATGCTTAGCCATATTGGTTTCATTGATCATGGTTCTGGCCATTTCTTGCAGAGTCCTATTCTTTCGTTCTACAACTCCATTTTGCTGTGGAGTTCTAGGACAAGAGAAATCATGGGCAATACCATTTTCTTTGAAGAATTCTTCAAAGGATCTGTTCTCAAATTCACCACCATGATCACTCCTGACCTTTATGATTTTACACTCTTTTTCAGATTGAATCTGAATGCAGAAATCAAAGAACACTGAATGAGTCTCATCCTTGTGTTTCAAGAATTTTACCCATGTCCAGCGGCTATAATCATCTACGATGACTAATCCATATTTCTTCCCTCTGACAGATGCTGTTTTGACTGGGCCAAACAGATCAATGTGCAAGAGTTCTAATGGCCTTGAGGTAGAAACAACATTCTTGGACTTGAATGCAGGTTTGGAGAACTTGCCCTTCTGACATGCTTCACAAAGAGCATCTGATTTGAATTTCAGATTAGGGAGTCCTCTGACAAGATCCAGTTTGTTAATCTGAGAAATCTTTCTCAAACTAGCATGACCTAATCTTCTGTGCCAGACCCACTGCTCTTCAGAAACAGACATAAGACAAGTCACCTTCTGACTCATAAGATCTTGCAGATCTGTCTTATAAATGTTGTTCTTCCTCTTGCCTGTAAATAGGATTGAGCCATCCTTCTGATTTACAGCCTTGCAAGACTTTTGATTAAAGATTATATCATAACCATTGTCACTCAATTGACTGATAGATAAGAGGTTATGTGTTAATCCTTTTACAAGAAGTACATTAGAAATGGAAGGAGAGTTACCAGACTTTATAGTTCCAGAGCCAATTATCTTGCCCTTCTGATCTCCTCCAAACTTGACTTCTCCTCCAGACTTAAGCACCAGGTCTTGGAACATAGACCTTCTTCCTGTCATGTGTCGTGAGCATCCAGAGTCCAGGTACCATGACATGTTGTGCTTTGTCCTTTTTGCAGCCAAGGATATCTGCAATAGGAATAATCTTATCCTTAGGTACCCACATTTTCTTGGGTCCTTTCTTGTTAGATTTTCTCAAGTTCTGATTGAACTTGGGTTTAACATTGTAAGCAATAGGAGGAACAGCATGATAATTTTTAATATGAGTTTCATGATATTTCCTAGGTTGTGTCACATGCTTTTTGGTGTGTGTTATGTGAAAACTTTGAGCATGTGAAGTGTGCCTAATATCATGGGAGTGGCCATACTTGAACTGATCATACAATGGTTTGTATGTGAATTTCATTTCATCAACAGGTTCAAGTTTGTATGGGGTTTCACCCTCAAAACCAATGCCAACTCTTTTGTTTCCAGATACAGCATATATCATAGAAGCTAGCTGACTTCTGCCAATACTTCTAGATAAGAACTTCCTGAAACTTAAATCATATTCTTTCAGAATATGGTTTAGACTAGGAGTGGATTTTTCTGAATCAGAAGGAGATCCAACATTATTGGATAGTTTTAAAAGTTTTTCTTTTAATTCAGAATTTTCCAACTCAAGCTTCTTTGTTTCAAATTCAAATAGCTTTTTCAGCTTTTTGTATTTGAGACTAATCTGAGACTTGAATTCCAGAAGTTCAGTTAGACCGGAAACTAACTCATCTCTAGTAAGTTCAGAAAATACCTCTTCAGAATCTGATTCTGATGTAGATTCTGATCCGTCATCTTCTGTCGCCATCAGCGCACAGTTAGCCTGCTCATCTTCAGAGTCTGAATCATCTTCTGACTCATCCCAGGTTGCCATAAGACCTTTCTTCTTATGAAACTTCTTCTTGGGATTTTCCTTCTGAAGTTTTGGACATTCATTCTTGTAGTGTCCAGGCTCATTGCATTCATAGCACATGACCTTCTTCTTGTCAAATCTTCTGTCATCAGAAGATTCTCCACGTTCAAATTTCTTTGAACTTCTGACGCCTCTGAACTTCCTTTGCTTGTTCTTCCAGAGTTGATTTAGCCTTCTGGAGATCAAGGACAGTTCATCTTCTTCTTCAGATTCTGATTCTTCAGGATCTTCTTCTCTAGCCTGAAAAGCGTTAGTGCATTTCTTGATATTGGATTTTAATGCAATAGACTTACCTTTCTTTTGAGGCTCATTTGCGTCCAGCTCTATTTCATGGCTTCTCAAGGCACTGATAAGCTCTTCCAGAGAAACTTCATTCAGATTCTTTGCAATCTTGAATGCAGTCACCATAGGACCCCATCTTCTGGGTAAGCTTCTGATGATCTTCTTTACATGATCAGCCTTGGTGTATCCCTTGTCAAGAACTCTCAATCCAGCAGTAAGAGTTTGAAATCTTGAAAACATCTTTTCAATGTCTTCATCATCCTCCATCTTGAAGGCTTCATACTTCTGGATTAAAGCGAGAGCTTTAGTCTCCTTGACTTGAGCATTTCCTTCATGAGTCATTTTCAAGGACTCATATATGTCATAGGCCGTTTCCCTGTTAGATATCTTCTCATACTCAACATGAGAGATAGCATTCAGCAAAACAGTTCTGCATTTATGATGATTCCTGAAAAGCTTCTTCTGATCATCATTCATTTCTTGCCTTGTCAGCTTTACGCCACTGGCATTTACTGGATGTTTGTAACCATCCATCAGAAGATCCCATAGATCACCATCTAGACCAAGAAAGTAACTTTCCAGTTTATCTTTCCAGTATTCAAAGTTTTCACCATCAAATACCGGCGGTCTAGTATAACCATTGTTACCGCTGTGTTGCTCAGCAGAGCCAGATGTAGATGCAGGTGTAGACTTTGCAGATTCATCAACCATCTTTTACTAAAGCGTTTTTCTCTTCCTGAATCTTTTCTAAACACGGTTAAGTGCTTGCACCTTAGAACCGGCGCTCTGATGCCAATTGAAGGATAGAAAAACACTTAGAAAGGGGGGGGGGGGTTTGAATAAGTGTAGCTTTAAAAACTTGACAGATAAAAATAAATTGCACAGTTATTTTTATCCTGGTTCGTTGTTAACTAAACTACTCCAGTCCACCCCCGCAGAGATGATTTACCTCAACTGAGGATTTAATCCACTAATCGCACGGATTACAATGGTTCTCCACTTAGTCAGCAACTAAGTCTTCCAGAGTCTTCTGATCACACACTGATCACTCCAGGAACAACTGCTTAGATACCCTCTAAGACTTTTCTAGAGTATTCTGATCCACACGATCACTCTAGTTACAACTTGCTTAGATAACCTCTAAGACTTCCTAGAGTATTCTGATCCACACGATCACTCTAGTTCCTTACAACTTAATGTAATCAATTCTAAGAGTATTACAAATGCTTCTTAAAAGCTATAATCACAAACTGTGATATTTCTCTTAACGTTTAAGCTTAATCTCACTAATATATTACAACAGCAATGTAGTGAGCTTTGATGAAGATGAAGATTCTGAGCTTTGAGTAGAACAGAGTTTCAGCAAGTTAATATGAGTTGTTTTTGTTCAGAATCGGTAGAATCATTAACCTTGCTTCTCATCAGAACTTCATATTTATAGGCGTTGGAGAAGATGACCGTTGAGTGCATTTAATGCTTTGCGTGTTCCGTACAGCATCGCATTTAATGTTATACGCTTTTGTCAACTACCTCGAGCCTTGTTCACGCTGTGTCTACTGACGTTGCCTATAATAGCTTTTAACGTTCCTTTTGTCAGTCAGCGTAGCTTGCCACTTGTACTTCCTTCTGATCTGATGTTTGTGAATACAACGTTTGAATATCATCAGAGTCAAACAGCTTGGTGCAAAGCATCTTCTGATCTTCTGACCTTGAAGTGCTTCTGAGCGTGATACCATCAGAACTTCAGTGCTTCTGATCTCATGTTCTTCTGATGTTTCCATAGACCCATGTTCTGATTCTGCTTCGACCATCTTCTGATGTCTTGCCAGACCATGTTCTGATGTTGCATGCTGAACCCTTTGAGACAAAGCTTCTGAGCGCTGAATTATGCGTACTCTTTATATATATTTCCTGAAAGGGAAATTGCATTGGATTAGAGTACCATATTATCTTAAGCAAAATTCATATTATTGTTATCATCAAAACTAAGATAATTGATCAGAACAAATCTTGTTCTAACATGCAGATCAATCATCTTGATCACATAGTTCCTCGAACAAGTCTTTGTTTGGAGTCATGTTCCAAGCGCAACTTAAATCCATAATCCACTCCTTGCTCGAATTGTTTCTTGAAACCACAAGAATATCATATGAGTCGAAATCATCTTGAACAACGGTTGTGTTTATATTATCCTTTCCTCCATGATATTCCAGGCGTTCAAGGCATACCTTTCTTGTATGTCCCTCTTTCTTACAATGATAACATCGAATACTAGGTGCATCACCAATATAAGAATTCTGCTGACTTTTACCCTTCTTTTTGTCGAACTTGCCTTTTCTCTCTGTAAATTTTGCCTTAACTGACAAGCCTTCACCAGTTGAAGATGGCTTGTGCTCCTTTAGTTCCTTCAAACCCTTAAAATATAAGGCAGGTTGAACTTCTTCAAAGGTCAGAGACTCTCTTCCATACAAGAGGGTTTCTTTGAAGTGGGCATGAGAGCGTGGTAAAGCACACAACAACGACAATGCTTGATCTTCATCATCGATCTTGACATCAATATTTTCAAGATAAAGAAAGAGCTTGTTGAACATATCCAACTGCTCAGCCAAGACTTTGTATTCACTCATCTTAAATGAATACAGAGCTTGCTTTAGGTAGAGGCGATTGACCAACGATTTGGTCATGTACAAACTTTCAAGTTTCGACCACAAACTCGTCACCGTCGTCTCCTTTGACACCTATCGGAGAACCTTATCACCAAGGCTCAATAAGATGGCGCTCTGGACTTTCTCTACCATAGTCGTTTTCTCCTTCTCCCTTAACGCAACGTCCATGGTTACGGCTCCCTTGAATGTTCTAACCAACCCTGTTGAATCAGTATGGCTTTCATCTTCAGGCGCCATAGACCAAATCGTTCACTCCGGTGAACTTTTCAATCTCATACTTTGTTGATGGTGTCTTCTCAACGCTCACCGCACCAATTTGTTGTGAAAACGATGCAAGAATAAGAAAGTATAATCGATTTCTTTATTGGAAAAAAACCCACAAGGGTAGAAGAGAGGAAAGCAAGAAGACACAATGAATTGGTTAGAAACTGCTATTTTTTACTTTCTCTTTGAAACAAGATTACAAGTGTTATAGAATAACAAATAAACTCTCTCATCCTAATTAGAATTTGCACTATGCAATGATGAGATACTAATATGCTATTTATAAGAAAACTAACACACTAAACTAATGAATTTTTTCACACAGACCCATTACACCAGCTAACCTAGAGAACAAGCTAACTTAAACAATTGAGCATTAAAAAAAGGCTAAATTCGACATGTTAACAATTCTAATATACTTCGACTACATCATGAGAACACACTTCGACATGCTATAAACCTGTCGAATTGTCGAACCAACCCTTCGACCATACTAGAGTTCGATCCAATATCTAACAAATTTAAAAATATCACCCTTTAGTTATGATCGTCCAAACTTGATCCAATGGTTAAAAAAGTCTAACTATATGACTGCAAGAATTTGTTGACTATGGTAAATCCCTATCCGATTTCTTCACAGCAAAGCAATTTTTTCTTTCTTTTATCGTCACCAAAATAAAAATAAAAATGTTGTTTTTGCCCTCTCCTAACATAAATAAAAAATTATATTTCCTAGATTCCCTTGTAGAAGATATAACTTTTATTATATCTAAATGTAGTTTT
>NC_081183.1:29288327-29309053 GCF_029867415.1 Vicia villosa | reverse complement strand
AAGACAAATTAGTGTTTAATGACATATTGGAAGCCTAATATACTCCTTGATCGTTTTCAAGGGACATCAGTATAAACCAAAGTATCGCACTAACGATGACTACCAGATCAACCGTATCGGTACATGCCGTACAGTTTCCTTGGTCTATTGTCATATACTTAAGGTATCTCGAGATTCAGGTTAGAATCTTTCACACAAGCAAAATACCCAAACAAACCTTTGAAAAATAGAGCAATCAAGTCAATCAATTGAAAACATCGAAGTGATCTATTCTCTTAAGGTAACCCCTTTTGAAAACATTTTGTTTTTTTGAAAGTATCTCCCCAGCAGAGTCGCCAGTTCTGTGGACCTCCGTTTTTTTCGGGCCATACCTCTGAGCGTGAGAGATACGTGAACTGACTCTTTTTTATCGCTTATGCTTTCGCATTTTTTTTGAAAATTCATAGAGTCGCCACCGACCTTTTATTTTATCCAATTAAGGAAAGGTTTATAAAAGAAACAAAAAAAAGACCTTTAAGAAATTCTGGGTAAGGGGGTAGGTTATACAAAGGGAAGGTGTTAGCACCCTTTGTATCCATGGTTATCCATGGGCTCTTAAGTTTGCTTAGCTCACTTGTTTTTCGATTACTTTTCAATTGCTTTAGAATGCTCATATGTGGTTTCAAATACCTTTGTAAATTGAATTTTGTAATGATCCTTGTGCGGATGTATACAAAAATGTTTGTTTATCTTTCGAAAGATGTTTTGAAAAGAACGTTAACTTTGTAATGATCCGTGTTTGGATGTATACAAGGTATTGTCTTTTTGGAAAGTTTTGTTTTGAAAAACAACAGTGTATGAGAATTTTGTTTGTTTTGATTTGAGCAAGCAAACTAGGAGGTCTACCCTGAGTTGTAAGGTCTTTATCCTTATTTCCTTTAAAAATTTATCCTTTCACCGAATACAAACAAAAGGTTCGATTTTGTACTCGAAACAGTAGAATTTTGACTTTGATTTTGAAAAGAATGAGAAGGGATTACCTTAAAAGGTGCAAGTGTGATTTGTGTTTGAATTCAGATATTTTATCTTTGAAGTTAGTGATCTAACGGTTCAATTTTATCTTTGACATACACGCAGTTTATATTTGCTGGAAATTAAAATACGGAAATGTAAAGTGCGGAAAGTAAATCTACGCTATTACATCGATTGTGCAGGAAATGTAAACTAGCCTATTTACATGAATTTGACATCCTATACATTTATCTAGGAATTTTAAATTGCAGGAAAAATAAAAGGCATATTTTTGGATTTTTTAGGATTGATTTTAATTATAATTAATGCATGATTAATTAAATTAAAATGAAGAAAAAAAGATGAAAATATATTTAAACCTAGAAATTAAGTTTAAAATATGTACAAAATATTTGTCAATTAATTTTAAAACAAAACTATTTTTTTTGGAATTTTTGAAATTTGATTTGAAATTGATTAAGCTAATTAATACATAATTATACAAATAATTATACAAATAATTAAAACTCAAAGAGAAAATTATTCAAAATATGTACAAAATTAGTTTATAATATATAAACAATATTTTATATAAAGAACAATTTTTTTATTATTTTTGATTGGTTAGAATAATTAAAAAACAAACATATAAATATATACTAATTAATTATGCAAAATATTGAAATTTTGAAGAAAAATAAAATATTTTTATTTCAGAAAATAATATATTAGTTTAGAAGTCTAAAAATATTTTTTGTGTATTTTTTGGATTTTTAAAACTATTTTTAATTAATTTTGCAAAGAAATTAAAATAAAATAGAAAATAAAAGGATACTGATCAGATGTGGAAATTCATGAGGGAACATGGTAAGGATGAGTATTCTGGAACGTTGGATGAGCTGGCAAGTGGATCAGAAGGTGATTAAAGTGGGGGACCATCGCACGTGGTACACCTGCAAAACACTGAATCCAAGATCAGTTTAAAAAACACGCGCGCGCCCTCCAGCCAATCAGAGGACGCCACGCATCATCTTCTTCCTTAGGATGGGTCTTTTACACCTTTCAATTGCAGGTGGTGTAAAAACTCCAACCTTTTACACCTGTTGAAAATAACGAATGCAAGCAAACATTAATATAAATTTGGCGCGATGCCATGGTTCAATTCGTCTTGTTCATGCGAGTTTGAAGGTACTACTTAGAGTTCATAATTTTGCATGGATCGTAAAACCCCAAATTTAAAGGTTCGAACCCTAAAATGGTGATCCTTCGTATAGGCGTCCAAACTTCAATTAAGTTTCCAGAAACGATTAGGACCTCAAACCAAACACAAATATATGTCTACATCTTGCTAAACATGCATGGATTATGAGATATAAGTTAGTTTTAGTTTGAACAAACCGTGGCCTAGGTAGCTCGATTTATGAGGTTTCAGGACTTGGAAATGATTGAGATATGTTCAGTAATGCTTGAGGAAGGTGTTTAAGTGTTTAGTTTATATTGAAAATTTATTAAACTAAAAATTCGAATTTGAAATTTCTTTGAAAAGTTTAAGTGGTTACAAGCATGGTACAAGCATAAGAATGGCTCTGATTTCTGTCCCCTTTTGATTGTGAAGTGTTATAGCCTTTATATAGACTATGTTGTGCTTAGAATTGAAGCCAAGAAGCATCTAGTTGCCTTTGTGGAATTCTTGAATTTTTTATATTAACAACCTTTGAATTATTGACCAAGTCTTCTTCTCTTCAATGCTCTTGCCTTGCTCTTCAATTCTCTGCAGAAAATCAGAGATTCCTTGGGTGAGTCATGCTTGGATTGTAAGCTACCCATTATCCATTCATTTTCCTTTTAATTTAATCTTAAAATAAGATAAAATTAAGAAAAAAATGGATAAAAAAAGGTGTGGGCCTTGTCTTGGTCGTGGGAGGCCCATAATATTATGGAAATGATGTTTGAACCATGAAAACTTGGCCCCATTTGGAAAAAATACATTTTTGAGCAATGTTGATTTCATGCATTTTCCCAATAGCCAACTTCAACAAGGTGTAAATCCCTCAATTTTTGTCATATGAAGGAGATCTTGCACTTTTTGGAAACCTCAAAGAGTCCTCTAACCAATGCTCTTGGTCTCATGTCAAAATGATTTTTGATGCTCCTTGTGTGTCCTTTTGAAAAAAGTGTCTTTTTGTTGAATTTGAAAATGACCTGTAATGTCTTTGGTCATATTTTTCAAATGGTGAATGCAATGACCATGGGATCAATTGCATTTGAAAGATAATTGAATTTCCTTCAAAATGAGCTTTGGTTTGAATTTTTTGGATGAAGGATGAGAGAGTTATGACCAGTCAAAGTTGAGTTGACTTTTCAGGCAAAAACCCTAATTTTGAATCTTAGGGTTTTGTTGATTTTTGATCTTTCCTTGATGAATTATGATCATCCAATGATCAAATGATGAATCCTTTGACAAAATATGGACTTTGACAAAAAATTTCATTTTTGACTGTCTGTTGACTCTTTTGGTCAAGCGGGTCGTCTGTTGACTGTTTGAGCTGCTGACGATGCGTCTGAGTGAATTGAAGTTTGAAAATTTGTATGATGGTACTTTGAGATATATGGATGTGCATGAAATCCATTTGAGGTCTCAAAAGCTTGTTTCTCCTGTAAAAACAAGAAAACCCTAGTCAGGGACTGTTTGTGTAGGAGACAGTTAAGCGTACCTGATTTTTGTGCAGTGTTGAGTCTCTGCTAATCGCGTGATATTCAGAAGACTTCTAGAACAAAAATCTTGGAATTTTGAATTGTGAAAGATTGATTTGATTGATGGTACAAAACACTGAGAATTGTACTGCCAGCAGTTTGGCTGTCAACTGACTGTTCAGGTATTGACGTAGCAGTTAGAATGAAAAATCAACAGTCAAAGTTAATTTTCTTTTGTTGTTTTTGTTTTATGTGAAAAATGAAAGTTTATTTACATGACTTGTTAAAAAAACAGACATAATAAATAACTAATATTTACTGTATGCGGGCAAAATTACCGATAATAACCCTGAAAATCATTTAATGCACAGAAAAATGAATATTTGACTGGCAGAAAACACACAAAATATTATCTGAGTAATTAAGCAATATTATGAAAAATAGTACAACATTTAATACTGACAGTACAAATATTACATACTATATTGAACAGTACGACGAATAAACGGTACATTTAAGAAATAAGAAATACGGCAAATTTTAAGAATGACGATTGATAACCCATGCTACAAATAGTAACATGTAGATGATTGGGAGCATAAGCATCTCAGGTCCACAGTGTTCCGGGCTATGTAGACAGAAGAAAGACATGATCACCGTAGCAATGGTGATGACCATAAGAAAACACGTTTCCCACTGCTTTGCCATTTTGTCGGGGAAGAAGAAAGGATGGATTATGAAGTAGAAATTTGAGAGATGAATTAGAATTTGATGTGAGATTTTTAAGAGACAATGAGAGGTATTTATAGAATGGAAAGAAGGATAGAGATGTTGGGGAATGATGTGATTCCGTACAAAAGGAAAATTTGAGTGGAAGTAAGATTTGAAAGAAAGTGTATGATAGTGTTGGGAAAAAGAGAGATGTAGAGAATAAAGTTAGGATTTGATTTTTTGGAAAAGAGATTTGAAAAGATTTTTGAAAATAATGGAATATAATACAAAAATTAGTGGGAAACAAAAGATAATAATAATAATACTTATTACCAGTACAGTCTGAGTTTCCTGATTCGGCGCCTGCAAAAAGATTTAACTCTGTACCAATTGTGTCAGTACTATTAATCTGTAAATAAACAAATAGCATGTGTGAAGTAATAAACAGTATTTGGCGTTTGCGTGAGAATAAATTCAACTGCAAGCCAAATTACTGTATAAGAAAAATTCTAAAAACTAAGTATTTCATATGTCAGGATATTTGTTGAAATAAAAATCCATGATTATATGAGACTCTTAATTTCCAGATTGGAGTTTTCTTGAAAAAAGATGCGGGAAAATTTTGGGGTATAACAGGTGTCATATGAGAGGTTTTTTGGATAGGATATGGGACACATTTGCTATTTGAATTGACACTTCACATTATAATCATCTTTCTTAAAACATTCTTGAATCACCTACCGCTCTTCCATAATTAAGATTTCCGATTTATCATCTTTCATCAAACTATCATCATCAAATAAAACCTTTACAGTGCATGTTTACTACATCCATATGTATATGTGTGTTTAGATTAAAAAAATTGGCAATAATACAAGCAAATGGAAGACCATATAATCTTCTAATTCACAATCACACTTGGAGCAATCTGGTTCGATATTATATAATCTCATAACTTTGTTGCAAATAAAATTCAATCATACACGATAAATATTACCAATCTACTGAGAGTATAGAACCTTGCAAAAAATTTCCCTAGTATTCAAAAAATATTGTTTCAATCTACCATGACCAGATTCAACTTTGTGGTGATCTTGCCAAGGTGTCTATTGTAACACCCCAAATCTACCCGATAATTTATACGGAAAATTAGAGTATAAAATTCAAGAAAACCATACACATTGGGATATCACATGTTTTGTCATTCAAAATCGCTTACGACTTACTTTCCTTCACATAGATACATAGCACATAAACATAAAAGGACAATTTAATTAATCTTCAAAAACCAATTTATCCAAATAATTATTTCAACTCGCAGCGGAATCACCAAACTTCATAAAATCAAATAACGTCGTAGCATCCTTGCAAAGTAACTTTAAGTTACGAATCAAAACATAATTCACTTAAAATTCAGCAGACAAAATAATAAATAAAACAATCGTTTTGTTCCCCCGAGTGCTACGTATCAGAGCGACAACCGACTCAACTAACGACGGCTAAATCTTCACTCACTGGCGTCACCTGCACGTTGCCAATATAAAGGCAACATTGAAAACAATCAAAGGGTGATATATCAAACAATATAAACGAAATCATGATAAATAGTATATTACAGTTCGAATTATAATATACATCTCAAGTCTCAATTTCAATCACAAACGATTCAAATTCAAAATCATATAATCACACACAACGTCGCAACAAAACTAATGAATGAGACACGACAAATGCATCATGCATGTGGTACCCAAGGCTTCAGCCCCCGTCGCCAATTACCAATAAATAAGGGCATCCAACAGGCATAAGCCTACGTCGCAGTTGCCAAATCAAGGTCGTCGCTAAAACATGCAATTCATGAGACACTGATGAAATGCAACAAATCACAAACATCACAGAATAACATCGCAAAGACAGTCGCCTACATCGCCAAAATATATCAATAATTATTGATAATTACTCGTCACATTAATTTCCTACATCATCACAAAATTCATAATATTTTGATATATGCATACGTCACCACATCGCCAAAACGTCGCCAATTTACAGATACCGAATCAATTCCGGACTCACCTAAATTATACTACTCAGTTAATTTCCGGTTTGTTATCTATTTTAGCTCACTGCTACTGTTATGCTACTAAAGGCTTACTCAGCTACTTCAAAACAATTGCTCTGATGCTGTCAAAAATTGTTTTGCTACATTAGGCATATCTATGCTAAATACTAAAACTCTAATGGTTCTGTTACCAACTTAGCAATTGTTGTTCCTCTGATTCATTTTAAATACTACTAAAATCAATTGAACAAAGTCTGTAATTAAATTAATTTGTGGTACCTAACGTTCTCTAAGTACCTAATATACTAATATGTTAGGTTCATACTTAGTGGTTACCTAATGTGGAGATAATGACATAACTATATGGGACACCCGTCCCTTCTTATGGCCACCGTCCCCTTAAGGGACTTTCCTAAGCTAGGGGCGCCCGTCGCGGGTTAAGGACCGCCTGCCCCCTTCATCTGGGTCACCCGTCCCTCATTTCCTTTCAATAAGGGTCGGTCGCCCCTTACACCAAGTGGGCCTCCCACTTTGTTCTCTAAGGGACGTCCGTCCCTACCACTTGGGGCTCCTGTCCCTTACATTTTTTCTTCCCTGAACCACTCTTTCTCATTCTGGTCTCAATTTTTATACGAAATAGAAATTCACCAACATCACAGAGTTAATTTTCAGCACCACATGTTCATCAATTCATGAACATTGATACATCCAAACCATCACAAAGCACAAACCAACAATAGCATCAAACAATAGATTTTCAAATGAAGTTTTCCCACACAGTAGCACACAAACATTCACACATAGCAGAAAATTTAATCGCTCACAGAGACAATAAAATTTCCCCAAACCCACATACAATTTATCATGTTCCCGTTTATAAAAAAAGAACCCCACCCTTACCTTTAGAATGAAGGTTGCTCTAAATCGTCCCGATCAAATTACCCCAAAATGCACTGCTATGGAATTTGCTCGTATCTCAAAATGCACTGCTATGGAATTTGCTCTTAAAAATTTCGCGCCCACACTTCTAAAATGTACGACATAATCAACATAAGACTTCTCTATAAAAGAATTTATTACAATATCATAAACTTCCATTATGGGTTATAATATCTATTCAAATTTGAGATTTTTGGTTTAAACGAGCAATTTAAATCTAAATTTCTCTTTTTTTAGTTATGTGATTACGAGACAAGAAAATATTTTTCAACAGAATTTGTCATTGTAGTATTACGATCAATGACAATCACACCTTTACCATATTATTTGAGTCTTTCAAAATTTTATGACACTTTCGAGATTCCAAGTAACATTATCAAAAATTAAGTATTTTGTATTTGTAAACGAAACACTAAAAAATTCAAACAAAGGTAGTTTGTATTTGTTAGTCTTGTAGGTTGAATTCATTATCAATACAATGTGAGTTATGCTAAACAACTAGAAGGATTCTAGGTGCACCCAAAATATATCTTAAATGAAATTTTTCATCACTAGAAATTCTACACCAATGGACATAATCATGTTCATTCAAGTGTAACAGAGCTAACATAAGAGCAACTCCAGCGGCAGTTTTTGAAAGCAACAAAAATCCAATTTTTTCAAAAGCTCAATGGATGGAGTTCGCCAGGTTGGAATTGGCGTTGCTTCAGCAAGCAACGTTCGTGGCTGACATAAATGATAAAGAAGAGTATTAATTGTAATATTTTAATCAGTTTGTATCAAATTAATATTTAATATGAATGAAATATTCTTAAATGAGGAAAAATTATGTGACCCAATATTAGTTGTTTAGAGTTGCACCATTGGAGTTAACATTGGACGAGTTATTTTGAAATGGTGTGGCTTAATGGGTCCTATAAAAAACCCAAATAAGAGTTGCACCATTGGAAATGCTCTAAAGGACATAAGCGACACGATTTGAAGAGATAAGGGATGAAACTGGTCTTTTTACAAGTTAAGAGACTAAAATGGACTCTGAGTTAATGATAAGGGACTAAAAAGGGTATTTAGCCAATATTTAATATGCATTCTTCAATTTTCTGTTGCTTTGTCATGTTTGTTGACCAAATGACTTCAAAAAATAAGAGTTGTATTGTGATATAAAATATTTTCAATTAGTTTAGAACAAAAAAAAAGTCTTATCCCACTAAGTGGATTAACTTCCGCCATAATATTCTATTCAAGAAAATTGTGTAACCAATAAGATTGAACACATATTCACTCCCTCAATGGTGCACACATCTTACATTAGGACGAGCTTTTTGCTTTATATATATATATATATATATATATATATATATATATATATATATATATATATATATATATATATATATTCAAGTAGTCTAGAAACTAAAAATTGAGCTCTAAAAATGAATTAGTGGGATATCGCGGGTTGGAACGCGCGATTCTGCATCTGATATTCCAATACAACTATCAACTGAGCTATCTTAATGAGACTATACATACACACACACACATACACACACACACACGCACGCGCGCGCGCGCACACACACACACACACACACACACACTCACTCACATACAGTCACACTCCAATAAAACCAACATGTAATTTGAATCCCTCAAATATAGTAAGCATTGTGAATTTGGCCTACTTGCACGACCATATGAACTAACTTCATGTTATTAAAGTTGAAAAGGATAAGTAATAGAAAGGTAGTCGTAAATTGTTTAATATTTTGTGATCGAGCTGTGATAATTGCTTGGTAGGCTAAGTTTTCTTATATCGTTTATTCTAGGCTAAGATTGTGGATCTCATTAAGTTTAGAGTTAACACACTGCTATATATAGTCTAAAATTAGATCAAATGAAAAAAATTCTTTAATATGGCATTAGAGTGGGAAGATCACGTAAATGATAAGGTGGAGAGAATTCCAACCTCTGATGGTGGAAAAACTAGTGTGACAACTACCCACACGTCTAACTCTCCTTACTACCGTGCTTCCTCAGAAAATCCATGAATTCCCCTTGTCACGGTCACTCTCAATGGTGATAGTTACCAAACATTGTTACAATCCATGAGAATGACGTTGCGAGAAAAGGCAAAGTTAGGTTTAATTGATGAAACCATAAAGAAACCAAGACCATAATTGGAAGATTGCTTCAATTAGGAGATATTAGATTTGATCGTCATGTCATGGATCATCAACTCGACAAATCCAACTCTACATGAAAGCATATCGCACGCATCAACGGCTAAAGATGTAGGGCTTGATATGGAAGAACGATTTTCCTATACCAACGATCCAAGAATTCATCAACCGTGGTGTATGCTTTGTTTGATGCAGAAAGAAAATTATTAAACTGTTACATAATTTTATACCAAATTCAAAGGTATATATGATGTGTTGAATGAGTTACAAACATTAACAGAATATTCATGTGGGGCCTTCATGGGTCCCAAACGTTTCAATTCCATTTCAAGTCGGACCACGACATGTAGGCTACTCAATAAAACTTAAGGCTTCTCCCGACTTCTTCAATGTCCGAAAAAGTCTTAAGGGCAACTATGATGGACCGGCCAAAGGCCGTATTGATCAATGCCTAATCCATGTCAAATCCACTCTACTCGACACAAAGTATAAAAAACTTCACATGCTAAGAGCATGGTTTAATATTCGACCTCCATTTTTATTATACTCATCTTGAATCTTGACCTAGCTTGGGTGTTGGAGTGCTAACCATGCAGGTCCACCATGCACCATCGTAAAGGAGAATGGAGCCAACATTCAAGATCGCTAGTTATCCAACTATCTTCATTTCTGGTTCCTATGTGGAGCTAGAGCATCCATTTCTGATTCTCGAACTTAACCAACCCATATGAGATAAATCTATTTTAATTCTTATTTTAATGTTAGGACTATTAGAATAATAATGCAAGTGTGAGTTAGTGGGGAAATAGTCTCACATTTGATATGAATGTGGTGACTTGAGCATTTATAAGTGGGAGAACCCACTCATTATTTGTATCAAAATATTCAGGAAGTGGTGTCCCGTTGCAAGGTGTCAACGGCGGTACAAGTGAGGGGGAGCATTGGGGATTCACACTGGCACATTAGAGGAGTGTTAGAATAATAATGCAAGTGTGAGTAAATGGGAAAATAGTCTCACATTGGATAGGAATGTGGTGACTTGAGCATTTATAAGTGGAAGAACCCACTCACCTATCACCTTTAAGGTGTTGGGTGACTAAATGGTGTGTCTTTCACAAAGGTGTCAAGTCCTACATAATGCATCAATGCTCCATAGTAAAAAAAACTCCTCTAATAAGGACAAATTTAGGAACCCCACCAATTGAATAAAACAAAAACGGGTGATTAAAAGTTTGTTGCCTCACTCCAAATAGTAATAAGCCTACTATTTATAAAATAAATTATAAGGTTGATTTGGATAAAAATACGATATTATTACAATAATGATTCATGTAGTCGATTAGTGGAATAAGACTTTATTGTTTTTTATTTTTATTTATAAGAAATGTTATAAGTTGTAATTGTTTTTTTTTTTAGAAATTGTTGAGGTATTGCTTACCATGTTATAATAAAATATTTGTTTATTAAAAAAGTGAAACTATAATAGCATATATAACTTACTTAAATTTAAATGAAAAAACTTCAAATGCTTAAATATAAAGGTATAGCTCAAATAATTAAAATATAAATGGAGATGTTTTTCTTTTTATTCATATATAGTAATGCTTTTATTAATTATTCTTAAAATTTGAGTTGAATGTAACTCAACCCTTATAAAATTATTTTACATCGCATAGCTTAACTTTCTTAATATTTGAGTTGAATCTAAGTCAACCCTTATTTGCAAGGACTACCTGTAATAGCACTTACAGGATAAAGATTAAAGGGTGTATCCCAAGCATATGCAAATTGATTAGCATCATTTCCACTCAAGGCATGACCATTATATAAGAGACAATTGTCACCCCTCTTAAGAAGAATTGTATTGTCAACAGGCATAGTACTTTGAAACCCTTGACAATTCAATACTATTTGGCTTAATGGACAGTTGCACTTGTTAACTATAGTAACCCTCCATTGAGTTTTGCCTCCTATTTTTGCACCAGTCATTCTTGTTATAATGAAAAGGCTGTTCAATGGACATTGAGCATAGGTTCCTGAAAATTATTTGAGACAAAAAATTAAATTAGAAAATGTGCATATATATATATATATATATATATATATATATATATATATATATATATATATATATATATATATATATATATATATATATATATATATATATATATATATATATATATATATATATATATATATATATATAATCAAAGTTTTAAACAGTGGTGTTGCGTTGCAGTCGCGTAAAGGTTTTAATGATTTTGATCGGTACAAATATTATAATAATGATATTACAGTCATCGCAATGTAAATTATTCACTGTTTTTTTTCATCGCAAAAATAGTGAATAATTTGTAGCGGTATCAACCCTTTCCAATATCGTTTTGTCGCGTAATTATCAAAGCATACCCGTGATGAGCAGAGTAAGGAAGATGATGGAAATAAGATACTTGCAGGTGGTTGCCATGGTCCTTGATTGCTTAATCTTGTGGTTTTTTTTTTTGTTTAATTTATATTTGAAATAACTGCCAAAGTCTTGAGGAAGGAATAGTACATATATAGTGTTTTGTATTGGAGTTCTCTTTACTAAAATGGTAAACATAATAAAAGTTTTTCAAAACACCTATTATTTTTTAATACTTTTCTTAAATTTAGTTATTAAATTTTTAAGAATATACATATTTTATTTATCAAAAAAGTCAAAAGAATATATATTTTGAGATTGAATATTTTTTGCAATGTTTACAGTATAACATCTATTTCATAAATAAATATTTCATTTATACATTTTCATAACTTAAAATAATAATTATTTTAAAATTTTAATTTATATTTGTTTTCTCTCATTTATTATTTTTATTTATTGAATTTTATTTTACTTAACTACTATTAACTACTAATGAAAGTGTTTTAATAAATAATGTTATTTTATCAATTAAGTTAACATTATTATTATTATTTTTAATGACAAATAATTATATAAATAAACATCATTTTATCGTTAGAGTTTTTGGGTTTGATGGCTTCATAGCAGTGTTTTAAAAATCGGACCGGACATCAAACCGGTGAGAGTACTGGGTCACTGGTTTATTGGTCGAACCACTGGGTCACTGGTCGAACCGCACGACTAAACCGGATTAAATAATCTAAACAAAATTTAATCGCAACATAATCTAATTGAATAAATTATAATAAATAACTTCATTGTCTACTAAATTTAATTTCAAAAAAAAAATATTTCAATGTTGGTATCTCCTTCTTCAATATCAAAATCATCTGCAACAAAATCAACCGCATCCGAAACATCTTTATTTTTATTTTTATTTTCTATTTTTTTCTTTTATTTTTATTTTAATTTTCATTAAAATAATTAAAATGATGTTGTTTTAATTTTTTAAAATTAAAAATACATTTAAACCACCGGTTCTGGAAAACCGCCGATTTTTCCAGTTTTACTGGTTTACACCGGTTTTGACCGGTTCACACCGGTTCAATGACATATCCGATCCAACAATCGAACCAGACCGGTTACCTGGCCGGTTCCCGGTTCAACCGATCCGAGAAAGAGAATGTTGGTCTCTTATCTTTGATACTGAAAAAGAATTGAATGAAGCAAATTTTTATAGTGACAGGGTTTTCTGGTTGAGGCTCTGGTTAGCTTTCCTCTTCATGTTTGCGAAGAAAATTGTTTCTTGGAGTTAGGATGCTTGATTGGTAAAATAATTCAAATTGATTAGGTAACTCTAGCCCAAGTGTCTCATGCTTTAGGTAGAGTGAAAATCTCAATTTCTTCTCCAAGTTTCATCAATGAAGTGGTGCAACTTCATATAGGCATGAAATATTTACGTGTTTTTGTCAGGGAAGATATGTCAGATTCGGTGTGCTTAGTTTGAGACAAGGGGTTTCCTAGTTCCTTTGATTCACTTTAAGCGTCCTTCATTAGAGATGGAACATGATTTGATTTAAGGAAATTTTATGACGAATGTGTAAGTCCTTCAAGTTGCGCAAGCCTCTGACTAATCCAACTTTATTTAGTTGAGATATCCTTCTCATACTAATATGGCCCAGACGTCTATGCCAGACCCACTACTCTTTGTTAACAGACATAAGGCATTTTACATTCTAATTTTTTTAATTAGATAATCTTATTTTGTAAATGTTATTCTTCCTCTTACCATTGAATAGGACTGAGCCATCTTTCTGACTAACAACTTTACAGGATATTTGATTGAAAATGATGTCATAACTATTTTCACTAAGTTGGCTAATTGACAATAAGTTATGCATTACACCCTCAACTAAAATAACATTATTAATAGAATGGAGCTTACCATTACCTATGGTTCCGGAGCCAGTGATCTTTCTTTTCTAATTGCCTCTGAAACCAATGACTCCCCCAGATTTAAGTTCCAAATCTTGAAACATACGCCTTTTGCCTGTCATGTCTCGCAAGAAACCACTGTCCAGGTACCATGATTGGTGTTTTAGTGGAGCCATCAAGGATATCTGCAACATAGATTATCTCATCTCTCATTCTTAGGTACCCACTTTTTGGGTCCTTTCTTGTTAGTAGCTCTAGAGGTTTTGACACCTTTGCATTCACGTGCAACAGGATAATCAAGTGGAATATGTGCGTGATATTTGCGGTTAGAAGTTTCCTTATGTGTGCGATTATGAAGAACTAGGATCTGAACCTTCATGTTCAGAACATTTCAGCAGTACCAGCAAGCACGAAATGTTCAGAGAGAGGTTTTGGAATAACAAATTCAGTCTCATCAATTTTCTTTGATGATCCTGAATATCCCAAGCCTCTGCCTCCATTTACTCTAACACCATAGATCATTGAAGCCATCTTGCTTTTATCTATGCTTTTAGCTAAGAAATGCTAAAAAGCTCTGTCGTATCTGATTACTTCATCAGTAATAGATGCCATAAAAGTGATCTCTTATTCTAGCTTTGAAACTTTACTTTTAAGTGCAAGACTTGATTTTTCTAAACCAAAAACCTTTTCATTTAAAACATGATTTTCATGCTCGTACTTAGTAAAGTTCTCAAAGGTAGCTAGAAATTTCTTTTTCAGATTTTTGTATCTACCAAGGAGAAGATGATGTCTTTTCATCATTTCAGATAAACAAGATTCAAGTTCAGTTCGAGATATAGAAGACAATACCTCTTTGTCATCTTCAGAGTCTGATTCCTCATCTAATGTTGGCTCGCATTCTGAAATGACTTCACCTGTGACAGTCTTGGCCATGAGATCCACATTTGCATGCTCTTCATCAGAATCTTCTTCTTCTAACTATGAATCATCCTATGTTTCCATGAGACCTTTCTTTGTCTTGAACACCTTCTTGGGTTTCTTGTCCTTTATGAGCTTAGGACATTCATTCTTGTAATGTACATGTTCTTTGCACTCGTTGTAAGTAACTTCCTTTCCAGAAGTTTTCTTCTGACTAGATGTAGATTCAGATCTACCTTTAGTTCTTCTCAGTCCTCTGAACTTGCTCTTTTCGTGCTTCCATATCTGACTTATCCTTCTAGGTATGAGAGAAAGTTCATCTTCAATTGAATCTTCTTCAGATCCTTTTGATTCTTCTTCTTCAGCTTGAAAAGCCTTTGTCTTTTCATACCTAGACTTTAGAGCCACATATTTACCTTTCTTCTAAGGTTCATTTTCGTGAAGCTCAATCTCATGACTTCTTAAAGAACTTATTAGTTCTTCAATACTTGTATTGTTCAGATCCTTGGACAACTTCAAAGAAGTTACTATTGGTCTCCATTTCTTAGGCAGACTTGTGGTAATCTTCTTGACATGATCAGGCGTAGAATATCCTTTGTTTAGAACCTTGAGTCCTACAACAAGCATCTGGAATCTTGAAAACATAGCTTCCACAGATTCATCATCTTCAATTCTGAAGGTTTCATATTTATGGATTAGGGCAAGAGCCTTTGTCTTCTTAACTTGAGCATTGCCTTCATGAGTTATCTGAAGAGAATCAAAGATAGACTTGTCAGTTTCTTTATCTGTGATCTTTTCATACTCAGCATGGGAAATAAGAGATAGTAGAATGGACCTAGCTTTGAAATGATTCTTGTAAGCTTTCACCTGATCATCTATCATTGCAGTTCTTGCAATCTTGACACAATTTGCATCTAATGGATAACTATAGTCATCAACTACTAGATCCCATAGATCAAAATCAAAATCCATGAAAAACGTTTCAATTATATCCTTCCAATAGTAAAAACTTTTCTCTATCAAACATAAGAGGTTTAGCACTATACTGATCTCTATCCTTATTTTCAACAACAACAAATTTTTCATCCATTGTTTTTCACACAGTTTGGATCAGTACTGAACATTGGTAAGTGCTTGATAAACATTCAAAAAATTTACCAATTCATAACCGGAGCTCTGATGCCAACTGAAGGTGTGAAAAATACTAGAAAGTGGGGTGAATAGGGTTTTAACACAAAAACATTTTCCTTTAAAACGAAGTTGGTTCTTGGTAATAAAGATAGATTTGCAAGAAGGAAAGAACAAGGTATGTTTATACTAGTTCACTTGAAAAATATCAAGCTAATCTAGTCCACCCGCCAAGGTGATTTCTTCTTATCAACAAGGACTTAATCCAATAATCTCAAAATTATTACAATGCACAAGCTAACCTTAGACTTCTTAAGAAATCTGACCAACTGGTCTCTTAAGTAAAAGATCAAACTAAAGTTTGAAAGAAAGTTTGTTTACAATAAATGCTTCTACACAAGCTGGAGTAAACAATATATTCAGATTATATACTTAAACAGAATGAAAAGCTTATGAACAGTCTTTCAAGAGTATAAGAATGATCATGAATTAGCAGTCTTCTCTTTTAGTCTTCAAGCCTATATATAGCCAAATATATTCGTTGAAGGGCATTTTTGGAACTTCCAGAAAGTTGGCAGCTTGAACATAGTAGGGCACAAAATCGTACGGCGTGTCCGTCCTTTGATGGTAGTGGAGCGAAACATTCGGTTTGTACCACATACTATGGACTAAGTAAATGTTATCTTCTATTCTTCTTGGACTTTAAAGGCTCTGCTGAGAATGAGTTAGAAGACAGAAAATTAGCATAGGGTCTTCAGAGCTTCAAATCTTTAGAGTCTTCAGAACTGCGTCTTTAGAGTCTTCAGAACTGCGTCTTTAGTACCCTTTATCTTTAGAAACATAAGTCTTTAGCATCTGGACTATTCTTTAGAACCTTTGTCTTCATATCTTCTGAACTTGGTTTCTTTAGGTAGCGTATCAGAGTCACATACTTTAGAACCTTCTGAAGTGATTTGCCAGTGTTCAATAGAACCTTTGTAGCGCAGAAGCGTAATATGGGTTCTTTTGATGTATTGGTAGCGCCTTGAATCAGATCAGAACCTGTTTGTTAAATACTCAAAAATAACAAACGTTAGAGTACCAAAATTGTTCATACAAACATACTCATTGTTATCAATAAATTTCAAAGATAATATTACAGAACCAAATCTTGTTCTAACACAAGAGACAAGGATCTCAAACTTCAATCTTAAAAATTGGTTCAAGACCTGTTAACAACCCAAGAGATAACAACATAAAAAAACACAAAAACCATAGCTTTCAAATTGTGAATCACAATATAAAACATAAAATCTAAAACACCAAACCAGAAAAGTTAGTTTGAATATACCTGTAATAAAACATCAAAAAGAGTGATTGAGCAACAAAAACACCAAAACAACATCAAACAAACAGTGTGAGTCTGGCACCGCACCAACATCAAAACATGGGTTCACATAAAAAAGAAGAGAAGAATCACCATATGAATCCAACAGTGGCTGCGAATCCGTCCATGCATAATCTACCTGACCTCCACCAACCCCTACAGATTTGACCAACACCCCCACCGCGTCCCCACCAAACGTTGTTCACGCCTCCCTTGCCGCAGCAATGCCATCAACTCCTAATTTGCTTTTCATTGGCTTTATCATCAACATGTGAAAGAGAAAGAGGAATAAGATGGTGAGATAATAGAGGTAACATGTGAAGGAGAAAGAGGAATAAATTGAGAGAGAGAGAGAGAGAGAGAGAGTGTGTGTGTGTGTGTGTGTGTGTGTGTGAGAGAGAGAGAGAGCATGTATCTTTTAATTTTAAAATCCCTACAAAATCTGATTTGAAGTTTTTTAAATTTTAAATGTTTAGCGATGTGAAAATCACATGGCAGCGTCCTTTTTTCAGCGACGTGGTTTTCACATGGCAAACCTTGATTTTCATTTTTTATTTTATTTTAAATGTTTAGCAACTTGAAAATCATGTTGCAATGTTCCTGTTCTGCATGTGGTTTTCTCGTGGCAATATCACGTAGCTGGAACCCATTAGTCTTGTAGTACTCCACCATATTAGAATCCATTACATTAGAGTTTTCCTTCACGCTCCACTTGAATGTCGATAACAAAAACTCATTTTTGTATTATCCCACATCGCCATAAATAAAAACTCTCCCACCACTTTTAATTTTGTCTCTTAAATACACATACTATCAAAAAATTTTATCTTATTAAGCTGGAAAAAAAAACTTCCCTTTAACAACATGTGTCTGATGACTTCTCGGCCACTGCACCAATAGTGTCTAAGTAATCAAAAGATATTGTATTCACAGGGACTGCTATTTAACCAGATCAAGTTGTGCAATGTTAAGAAAGTAACTAACAGGTTTTTTTTTAGTTTTAGTTGCGAAAAGAAAATAAAGTTGTTATGTCGATAATACGAAAGCGATCAAGTTTTATATGGAATTCCCTATTTCTCTATTATTGATGTTCGATGTATTACATGAATGATATCATCATTATAATTCCACGGCGAACTAACAAAACCACTATACCCAATCCATTGGTGTATAACTCACTAATCTATACTCAGAGCTTCCTATCTATAGTCCACCAGCGTAGGCAAGATGAGACGATGTAATAGTACATTAATTCATAAGCCACTACTTGAGGTCTTCATTCCTTATTCAATCGGCGCAAGTATGAAAATTTCTCTAGATCTAACACATAGACTAATGGCTAGTATTCCCTATGTGCCCAAATTCATTTTAAAAAAGTATCTCACATAAAAAGTATTACGAACAAGAAGCAATTGAATAGAATTATAACTCTAATTATTCATGCAATAATAAATCAAACATGTGTCCCAACAATGTCAAAATAGGTTCATCCTACAAAACATAACTTATGAGAGAATTAGCTACTCATAATGAATAAATTACAATACCAATTAATAAGAAATAGTTTGCATAAGATAATCCTTGAAGAACTGTCGAGTGGCTTCAAATGTGCTCCAATTCGTACTTCCGGAGTTGTAAATCGTCCCTTGTAGTGTAAAATGGTAGATCCCTCAAAAAGTGCCAAAAGCCCCCTTTTGAAGCCTTCAGAATCTGTCAGATCACGTTAGAAAATTGCCCAGAAAAAGGCCCATCACGCACGCGATGGCGCGCAATGGTGGCGTGATTTTTCCAGTGTCTTACTCGCATTTGCTCCCTTTTTCAGCCAATTTTTCCCAAGTCTTTATTTTTTTATACTTGGTCATTTTTGCTTTGTTCTTTGGCTATTCTTCAAGAAATTCAGTGATCTTTGGCTCGTTTTTCTCTATTTCTTCGATAGAATATAGGCAATGACAGAGTGTCATTAGGGTCATACAAGTGCATCCATTTAACATTTGATAGCTATAGTCATAAATTACATTTAAAGGCAATATCACTACTTAGTTTTCAATCTCATATTTACATTAATGTCCTCTAGGAGTGAGAATAAGCTAGGTCGAGCTAGATTTTCCAAGCTTTAGTTCGATCTTCCAAAAAGCTAAAAGTCTAGGTCTAGTCCATGGCTTAATATAAGCTTATTTTTATGTTTGAGTCTAGTCTTTTCGGTGGTGCCAATTATCCTACTTAAAAACTGATTTCATTTGAATATTTATAAATAATTAATTCAAATAATGTTTACATAGACTAAAAAATTAAATATCAATGAGACTAAATATTTGTTTGCATCAACTTATTTGAATTTACCTACTAACATAAATTTTGTAATACTATTTGTTTTAGAGAATCTATGAAAATAATTATTGACATTGTTCATAAGGTTTTTTCATATTATTTTTTTTAAGTTCTTTAGAATAACTAAACTTTATTGTTGTATTTTAATTAAATATACAAAATACAATATAATAACTATAATAAAATTTTTCATATTTCTATAAATTAGGGGCGAAAAAACGGACTCGGCCCGTTGGACATGTCTGTTTTGTACGCACTTTAGTGTGAGGCGGATTAAGGTTTAAGGTCCTTACCCTCTAATGTGACTGCCTCGGCCCGTCCCGTTTTTTATGCGGACTTTTGCGCGCATGAAGATTAACATAATTTTTTTCATTTTTAGGCTAAAAAAGTTAAGTGCCCGCGGGCTTAATCTGCTCCACCCAATTACTTTTTTGCGGGGCAGATCAAGATTTTAAGTCTGCATTTTAAACTATGTCTGTTCCTCCCCGCCTTATTTTCTTACAGGCTTTTGCGGGATGGACTTAAATGGTACAGGCATACCTGTTTGCCATTCCTAATTTAAATAGTATGTTTTAATAAATTTAAAAGACTTTTTTACAGCATTTGATATGACTTATTTTAATTAGAGAGACTTATAAAAAAATTATATTTTTTTATTTAAAAAAAGTATAGTCTTAGTCAAAGCTGTCTTAAGTTAGGTCCTAAGGCCCATTAATTGATGTGACATATTCTCCTCCCTAATCGCTAGTGCCATGCCATAATATATTGTACATAAAACAGTTAAACAGTTAAGAATTCTATAACGGATAATCTATGATTTAAACATGTGTTTATAAATGGAATAGTTTTTATTTTATACGTCAACTTTATAGAGATGAGTTAGGTCAAAACACATTTATTAACATGATATTTATTTTCATATTCTAATTGTCTAGTCTTAAACGTGAAGGGGTGTGTTAAAAATCTCACATTTGACAATATCTAATTTTATAAGGTTGAATTAGACCTGACCATATTTATTAACAAACTATAGTACAAATGTATACCATATATACTATTATATAAATGAAACTTAAAAATTAACTG